>NC_057810.1:437742050-437920444 GCF_018294505.1 Triticum aestivum | reverse complement strand
CCTCCCTCCTGCGGGCGCTCGAGCCCCGAGCACTCCGCGCCCGCGCCTCGCGGCCGGTTCCGCCTCCCGTGCGCCGCCGCCTCCCGCCGCAGTTCCTCGCCGGCCGGCGCAGCTCCGAGTTGGCCGAGCTCGCCGCCGACCGCGCCGCCTCGGCTTCCTCGCCCCGCGCCATCCCTCGCCGCTCCACCTCACCCCGCGCCGGATCCGGTGAGATCCGGCCGGAGGAGGGGCCCTGCCGCCCGGATCCGGTGATCCCCGACGCTGCAAGCCCTGCTGGCCACCTCCCCGTCATCTTCTCCGACGAACCTCGAAAAATCCGCGCCCGGGTCAACCCTAGATCTTGGAGGGTAATTTTCTGCTCTGTAAGTTTTTCATCATATGTTGCCCTGTTCATCGCATCGTAACTCCTTGACGTAGCTCCGTTTTGCATGCACAATATATCAAAATGTTCGCTGTGAGATGCTCTTCATTTCGTTCCATTGTGCCATGCTGGTTTGATGTCATCTTGATGCCCTAATCATCATTGCAAGTGCTATATGATGTTAAACTGCTGAAACTGTTATAACTTGCTGTTTTGTCTTTTTCGTTGCATTTTGTGTGTGCATCCTATGAGCATGAGCTCTACATGTGTTTTATGCTACATCATGACATCTTCATAGTGGAGCAATCAATTTATTTTTTTGAGTCTTGTCGTGAGTGCATCGAGCTCATGAAGTAGGGTACTTGCTGTTACTGTTTTGCTAGACTGTTTCTGCTATATCATAATGCTATGTAAACCTGCTTCTACAAGTCATTCTATGCATACTCTGGAGATGTTCACTAAGGATGTTTTGTTATAAATTTCATGCTCTATACATTAATGCCCCTGGGTGCATTTATAGCCTGCTATAACATGTTGTTATTCTGCTCCAAACTTGCTAAATAATGTTGCTGTCAGCCTGATTAACATTAAGTTCAGTTTTGCCATGTGTTTTGCTAGTGATCCATGTACCCTATGAACTTGATCTTGCCATGCTTAGCTTCATAAACATGTATTATTATTGTTGGTTGCCTTGTCATGCCATGTCTTGCTCTGTGGTGAGTGGCACAAGCTCACCAACATGCCTACTTATTGCTGTTTCTGCCATGTATGAATCTGTCATATAACTTGCCATGTTTACATGGGTGCCATCATATCTTCTGATCCTTTTTGGCTCATAGTCAGTAAGGGACTTTTGTTATATGAGACTAGTAGATTCATGCCATGCCTTTGTTTGCCATGATAAATTCCTATAACATGTTGTTTGATAGCTCTAAACATTGCAACCTGATGTTATTTCTGCTAAGCCTGAAACTGTTATTATTTGCAATCTTGTCATGCCCTTTTGAGCATGATCTAGTGATTTCTGGAAATAGCTCAGTGTTCATGTTTTGTAATGCTTTACCTATACTTCATGCCCATGCCTTTTGTTCTTATGTTGAGGTGTTGTAGCATATTGTTTTGATGCTTGCAAGTTGCCTAGTTGCTGTTTTGGATAGCTTGTCCTTTAAACTTGTATAGTGTGTATGTGTTGAACCGTAGCTCCGTTTTGAGTGTGCTCTATATGAAACTTGCTTGATATTGCATATAGTTTCATATTATCATGTTGCATCCTTTATTTGAGGTGTTTGCTTGATGTTTGTATGCATTTTGCATCAATGCCATGTTTAACTTGTTTTGTTCATATCTTCTAGGCCGTAGCTCCTAATCTAATGAACTTTATATGTAACTTGACTATAATTTTGTGTAGATCATCTTGGTGCATCTTAACTTGCTGTTTAACAACTTGAACATAAGTTTTATTCAGTTCTGGACCAACTTTGTAACTTGCATATGAGGACTTACCGGAATTGTTATATGTTGTTTCCGGCCTCATTTAAACTTGCTTTGATGTGTTGCTCTTGTATGCATCATCTCTTGCCATGAGTAGCTTCATGTAGTCTTGTCTTGCATCATGCTTGGTTGTGCATCATTTCATGTATATGTGTGGTGTGTTTACCATGTTGTGTGCTTCTTCTCGATAGTTCCTGTTTCGTTGCGATCGTGAGGATTCGTTCGTCTACGCTTGGTTCGTCTTCATGGCTTCATCTTCTTCATGGACTCGTTCTTCTTCCTAGCAGGATTTCAGGCAAGATGACCGTCACCTTGGATCTCACTACTATCATTGCTATGCTAGTTGCTTTGTTCTATTGCTTTGCTGCGCTTCCTATCATTTGCTCTTCAAGCCTCCCAAATTGCCATCTCAGCCTCTAACCTTGTCACCCTTCCTAGCAAACCGTTGTTTGGCTATGTTACCGCTTTGCTCCGCCCCTCTTATAGCGTTGTTAGTTGCAGGTGAAGTTGAAGTTGCTCCATGGTGGACAGGATTATGTTGGGATATCACAATATCTCTTATATTATTAATGCATATATATATTTGGTAAAGGGTCGAAGGCTCGGCCTTATGCCTGGTGTTTTGTTCCACTCTTGCCGCCCTAGTTTCCGTCATATCGGTATTACGTTCCCGGATTTTGCGTCCCTAATGCGGTTGGGTGATTTATGGGACCCCCTTGACAGTTCGCTTTGAATAAAACTCCTCCAGCAAGGCCCAACCTTGGTTTTACCATTTGCCTCACCACCACCTACTTTTCCCTTGGGAGTAATTAACCCAAGGGTCATCTTTATTTTAGCCCCCCCGGGCCAATGCTTGTCTAAGTGTTGGTCCACACTAGAGCACCGAGCGGGACCATCCCTTGGTAACTTGGGTTACATCGGTACCTGTACGCTTCGCTTATTCGGTGTTGCCCTGAGAACGAGATATGTGCAGCTCCTATCGGGATTGTCAGTGCATCGGGCAGCTTTGCTGGTCTTGTTTTATCATTGTCGAAATGTCTTGTGAACCGGGATTCCGAGACTGACCGGGTCTTCCTAGGAGAAGGAATATCCTTCGTTGATCGCGGGAGCTTATCATGAGCTAAGTTGGGACACCCCTGCAGGGTTTGAACTTTTGAAAGTCGTGCCCGCGGTTATGTGGCAGATGGGAATTTGTTAATGTTCGGTTGTAGATAACTTGGCACCAGATCCGAATTAAAATGCATCAATCTTGTGTGTAGACGTGATGGTCTCTTCTCGGCGGAGTCCGGGAAGTGAACATGGTCTTTGGGTTATGTTTGACGTAAGCAGGAGTTCAGGATCACCTCTTGATCATTGCTAGCTTCATGACCGTTCCTTTTGCTTCTCTTCTCGCTCTCATTTGCTTATGTTAGCCACCATATCATGCTTAGTCGCTGCTGCAACCTCACCACTTTACCCCTTCCTTTCCCATTAAGCTTTGCTAGTCTTGATACCCTTGGTAATGGGATTGCCGAGTCCTCGTGGCTCACAGATTACTACAACAACAGTTGCAGGTACAGGTTATGCGATGATCATGACGCGAGAGCGATGTTTGCTTGTCTTGGAGTTCTTCTTCTGCTTCTTCTTTGATCAGGGGATAGGTTCCAGGTCGGCAGCCTGGGCTAGCAGGGTGGATGTCTTTTGAGTTTCTGTTTGTGTTTCATCCGTAATCGGATGGTGCTCTTATGTAAGACGATGTAGTATTTGTGTGGCATTGTATGCCTTTTGTATGTATCCCCATCTATTATGTAATATTGATGTAATGATATCCACCTTGCAAAAGCGTTTCAATATGCGGTTCTATCCTTGGTGGGACCTTCGAGTCTCTTTAGGATAGTATCGCATATTGGGCGTGACAACCCCATTACGGGTACATGAAGCTTAAGATGCCGGGGCCCAATGGAATCATCACTCTAGCTAGTGATCCGGACATAGCACTCTGTGCTGAAAATAAAACCGCCGCACTAGCCCTGGAGGCATTATCTGAAGCCCTCGCGGCCGAAGAGTTAACTGTGCTACGCTCCATAGTGGATAGGGATGACGTGATACTCGACAAATGACCCAAGTCCACCTCTTTCAAACCAGCAGATGAAATGATAAAATTCCAGGTCCACCCAACGGACCCTACAAAAACAGCATCAATTGGGGCACAACTGAACCCCACAATAGACGCCGCACTATGAGAGTTCTTGCGCGAGAATTGGGACATCTCCGCCTGGCATCCCTCGGATATGCCAGGTATCCCACACAGGTTGGCCGAGCATAGCCTAAACATACTAAAGGGATACAAGCCGGTCTAGCAGACTCTTCGGCGCTTTTGAGAACCCAAGCGACAAGCCATGGGAGAAGAGCTAGCCAAGCTACTCGAGGCCGGATTCATCAGAGAAATTAAACATCCAGACTGGCTAGCAAACCTGGTGATGGTACCAAAGAAGGACAAATCTTGGCGCCTATGCCTTGATTTCAAGGACCTCAATAAGGCTTGCCCCAAGGATCCCTTCCCCCTCTCGTGCATCGACCAAATTACCGACGCCACCGCAGGACACGACTCATTGTGTTTCCTCGACACATACTCTGGATACCATCAAATCAAGGTGGCAGAGTCCGATCAAGCCGCAACAGCATTTATCACTCCATACGGCCCCTTCTGTTTTAACACCATGCCTTTCGGGCTCAAAAACACCGGCACAACCTATCAACGCATGATTCAGACATGCCTGGAAACACAAATCGGCAAAACAGTGGAGGCATATGTAGACGATGTGGTCATCAAAACCAAGACACGTCGAATCATTAATAGATGACTTGAGGCTTATGTTCGACAATCTACGAATATATGACATCAAGCTCAACGCGGAAAAATGTGTTTTCGGCGTACCGGCCGGAAAGCTCTTGGGCTTTTTGGTTTCCAATAGAGGAATCAAAGCAAACCCGGCTAAAATCCGAGCTCTGTCACAGTTGGCTACCCCAATAGACCAAGCAAATCCAGAAATTAACTGGATGCGTGGCCGCCTTAAGCCGCTTTATCTCCCGATTAGGAGAAAAGGCACTACCTCTTTGTCGCCTTCTTCGACGCACCGAACACTTCGAGTGGACAGATGCGGCTACGGCCGGGCTGGAAGAAATAAAATCCCTCCTAGCCTCCAATCCAATCCTGGCAGCACCAAATGTCAGCGAACCCATGCTGCTATATATAGCTGCAACACACCAGGTTGTAAGCGCAGTGCTCGTCATCGAACGAGAGACATATGGACATAAATTCCCACTTCAAAAGCTGGTATACTACGTATCCACTGTCCTCACTCCATGCAAGTCACTGTACCCACATTATCAAAAGATAGCATACGCGGTCTTCATGGCATCCCGAAAACTACGACACTACTTTCAAGAGTGTTCAATCACGGTGTCCTCCGAAGTACCACTCAATGACATAATAAATAACCGTGATGCCAGGGGCCGGATTGCTAAATGGGCTATCGAGCTCCTCCCGTTCGACATAACTTACAAACCACGGCGAGCCATTAAGTCGCAAGTACTGGCTGACTTCGTCGCCGAATGGACAGAAGCTGAACTCCCTGAAGAGTACGGCGCGTACTCCAATTGGATGATGCACTTTGACGCCTCTAAGATGCTAGCTGGTCTAGGGGCTGGCGCCGTCCTGACATCCCCCACCGGAGATACAGTCCAATAGTACTCCAAATACTTTACATAGATTCCAACAATGCAACCGAATTTGAGGCATTGTTGCACGGTCTTTGGATGGCAGTCTCCATGGGCATTCAATGCCTAGAAGTACGTGGGGATTCAAATATCGCAATATCTCAAATAAATGGAGACTTTGACGCCAAGGACCCGAAAATGGCGGCCTACCACAATGCCGTTCTCAAAATGTCAGCTTGGTTCGAGGGGCTTGAATTCCACCATGTGGTTCGAGAAAACAATCAAGCGGCGGATATCCTTGCCCGCATCGGTGCTAAATGCGACCCCATCCCACCTAATATATTTTTGGAAAGGCTGTTCAAGACATTCGTGGTATGGGAGGAGACCGATAATACCAGTCCGAATCCGCATACAACCCCAGATCCTAAACAAACTGATGTAATCGGAAGCTCCGCCACCGAAATAACACCTTTGGCCCATGCGATTATGGCAGTCATCGCCCCATGGACAGAACCCTTCTTAGCCTACTTAAATAGGCAGGAACTCCCGGAGGACCAAAATGAGGCACGTTGCATTGTGCGACGCTCTAAAGCCTACAAAGTACACGAGGGAGAGCTTTATAACAAAAGCGCGACCGGAGTGCTCCAAAGGTGCATCTCCGAAGAGGAAGGGCGGTAGCTTTTGGCCGAAATTCATCCCGGACTCGGCGGCCACTATGCCGCAGCTCGGGCGCTCGTAAGCAAGGCCTTCCGTACAGGTTTTTACTGGCCGGCAGCCCGGGCAGACGCACAAGACCTTGTCCAACATTGCGTCGGTTGCCAGCTTTTTGCAAATCAAAGCCACATGCCACCTACTGCCCTCCAAACAATCCCCATAACTTGGCCCTTTGCGGTCTGGGGGCTCGATATGGTTGGACCCCTTAAAGGAGGAAGCCATAAGAAGAAATACTTGTTGGTCATGGTCGATAAATTCACCAAATGGATAGAAGCCAAACCAGTTAAAACAGCCGAGTCCAGACCAATGATATACTTTATATCTGGGGTCATACACCGCTACGGTGTCCCCCACAGCATCATCACAGATAACGGCTCAAGCTTCACAATCGACGAGGTGTAAACCTGGTGTAGCAAAATGGGCATAAAACTTGATTATGCCTCCGTCTATCACCCCCAAACAAACGATCAAGTCGAATGAGCGAATGGTCTTATTATGAGCGGCATTAAACCCAGACTAGTGTGATCCTTGAAGGAATCAGATACACACTGGGTCGAGGAGCTCGACTCCGTACTATGGGGGCTGCGGACCACGCCAAATCGCACTACCGGATACACACCATTTTTTATGGTGTACGGTGCAAAGGCAGTGCTACCCTGCGATATCATCCATGACTCACCTAGAGTGCGCATGTACAAAGAGAGAGAAGCCGAGCTCGATCGGCAGGACAACTTAGATGCCCTGGAGGAGGAGTGTGACGTTGCAAAGGCCCGTTCCGCATTCTATCAACAGCAGGCTTGAAGGTATCAAAGCAGAGAAGTGTGGGCCAAAACTTATAAGATTGGCAAACTCGTTCTACGCCTACCAAAGAAGAAAAAGGACAAGCTCAAGCCCAAATGGGAGGGTCCCTTCATCATTGACAAAAATCTCACCGGAGGTGCGTACCGCCTGCGTGATGCATCAGATAATCAACTCGAGCCGAACCCATGGAACGCGGCCAGACTCCGAAGATTCTACGCCTAGTGCTGAACTCTGTATTTGTCTCCTTACCTCTATCTCCATTTTTAAATTATATCCTCTCTCTCTCCCCTTTTTATATATAACCTTAAAAGCTTCGAGTATGCTTTGACCGCACACTCCTGCCGCGCTATGGGCGCTTAATATACCTGAGGGCTTCTTATACAGAAGCTAAATGTAATTATCTTCTAGGCTTTATGCCCACCACATATGCGTCATTTCCCCATATGTGCCTTTTTTAACCACTATATGCATCGATATGACTTAAGTTTTGGCCAAGCTGGGTTGTCTGGCTCTTGTGTTTATGCCCTACATTCCTGTTAATTCGGCTAGGGCATAAGGGGAGCACCTCTACGATCATTACTGCCGGGTCAGCCAGATGTGTACCTCAAACTAGGTGAAGCCGAAAGCTAGCGTTCTTAAGGGAATATTCGGTCGGTGAACAAAATATGTCTTTTACCTATTTCAAAACATGCCCCAGATGATTATATCCTGCGTCATTTTTTCGCAGTTCAGACATGCACACCCTGGGAAAGGAACCCTTAACGGAACTATTCTCCCTGGAAGATGTTTCTTACTACCCATGTAATATAACATAGCTAGTCAGGTACTTGTCTGTTCAAGCACTTATGACCCCTATGCCTGGTTTCCACGCGTGCCCCGGTTTTCACATAACCGAGTGGGTATTCGGATACACTCCTGACTGTCGGGTCCAGAGGTTGAAGCGAAAAGGTCCGCCAAGACAAATGATTTACAATCCGGCTAGGGACAAATATGTCCTTCGAAGTACAAAAGTCACTTAGACGGACTAAATTCTTCTTCTATACCATCCAACAGGCTGTCTAGCCTACAGTCCTGTTGGGAATACTTAGCGGCTAATGCTACCTGGTCATATACCAGACTTACAGGGATATCTTTTCCATCTGATCCTACAGGTCCGACCTCGGCCATGTGGTTCGGGTCAGCCTTGGTATATCGCGTCTTCACCATGGCCCAGGCTTCCCTCACACCTTGTCGGCAGGCTGATATCTTCCATAATCAGAAGCGTCGCCGCGATCCCTTGAGCATCGCCACAAGCTCCCCCCATGCCTCCTGGCAGGAAGGCGGATGGCCACAAGGCTTGGGCAATGCCCTCCATCACCTGCCAAACTTGTTCGTGCAATTGTGAGAGCTCCTGTAGAAGATCGCCTGTAGATCCAGGCATCTCCTCTTCGGGACGACCTGTCAGCATGCCTACAGACATAATTTTGTTAACACGCTTCTTCGCCAAACTTTATAGTGGTTCGTTAGAGCACTTACTGAATATGCCGCGTCGAAGCCTCTTATTCTCCTTTACGGAGTCAGCAAGCTGGGCCTGAACATCCTTTAATTCGACATCCAGACGGGTGTTCGCGTCCTGGAGAGTATTTTTCTCCTTAAGCACACGCTCACCAGCCTTCAGCTGTCGCCGAACATGTAGCTCATCCTCTGGCACGATCTCCAGATTGCCTCCAGGATTGTCTGCAAAATCTATTGTTAGATTTGCATTCATGCCGAATACTAAACTGGTACATGCCATGACATTATTTTCAATCAGAACAAGTATTACCAGATGGGGCCTCCGTAGACTCCTCCATTACGGCAATAGCGGCCCGTAGTTGGGCTTTGCACTCCTCCAACTCTTTAGACAGCTGGGTATTCTTCTCTGTCAGAACGTATGCACACGAGGATCCTTAAATCAGTTGTGCCAACTGTTTCAAGTCTCAGGGGCTACTGATATACATACTTATCAAATTTTCTTACCCGTATATCCTTTACGTACTGATCCATGGCTCTGGCGAGGCCACCTTAAGCAGCCCGGATGTACGTGTCCCCTGAGTTGAAGGCATTGAACGCCTCTTCAGAGAAATTAGGGTCGCGTAGTGTGGCCCATCGGCGCCTATGATTCATGGCGCTCTCCACTTTGGAGTTTGTAGCGGAGAATCTATCTGCATCCTCTGTAGGAGGATCATCCGCGTGGACCTCCGCCCTTGAGTCCGGCCTCGGAGTCCGGCTGGTGGAGGCATGGCCAGCAGGCTCTCCGGATATAGTTCGGCGAGCGCTTTTTCTGCCAGAGGACAATGGACATTGTTATATTTTAACGATGATAGTTACGTGGCAGGTTTTTAAACATACCTTTGCAACGGCGTCTCGGTCCTGATCGCCTTCCTTTTAAGCCTACCCGAGTTCGGTGCCCCTTGTTGATGAGTCACCGCGGGTTCGGCATGGCGTCCCAATGACCTTCCTTGTAAAACGCAATACATGTGCGGTGGGTAAGGCACGAAGAGGGATTCCTTTTTGGAAGTTGGGACTCCGGTCTTACTTACCTGTGATGCAGGGAGCAGGCCAGGGTAATCAGCTATGATGGCCACCAACGCACCATCGCAGCTTAACTAATAAAATGTCCGGTCGACGAGCTCCACAAATGTGTCCGGATCTTCTTCGAGTCCGGGGTCAAGGGCCCGGTCGGGGTCCTCCGGCTGTGGAGACAGGCTGTGAACCTCCCCCGTAGCTTTTCGCAGCTCCTGCTATGAATTGGCAAGGTAAATATTTATGCTAAAGAATGCGGGAAAGACTGTAATAAAAGATAGCCGCTCACCCAGCTTGGGGGGTTGTACATGGAGAATCCATCCCGTGGCTTGATACGGATGAACTCCTCTTCTTCTCCTTTGTACAAATCGACCAATATCTTCGCCAGAGCGGCAGGGGAGTCCAGACCTTTACGACCGCAGCGGGTGGCATCGTCTTCTCCATTGAAGTGCCACATGGGTTTCCCCCGATATTGAAGTGGCTGCACTCCCTGTATTATACATATGGACATAACCTCAATTATTGTCAGCCCTGATTTGGCCAGCGTCTTTATCCTGTCCATCAGGAAAAGGATCTCTCTATTATCTTCCTCCTGGGGGCTCCGGGGGTGCCAGCTGTGGCGCTTCTTCAACGGGGCATTCAGAAACTCGGGAAGGCCCTTCCGAATAGGGTCCAGAAGAGGGACATCCTCCATATAGAACCACTCCGAAGGCCAGTCTTTGGATGTCTTCTTCGGGGTACCGGATAGGTATCCGGTCCTGGCGATGCGCCATATTTCGGCTCCGCCCACTTGATATACCGACCCCTCCTGAGTGCGGGGTACGAGGCAGAATAGCCTATTCCACAGCTCGAAATGAGCTTCACAACCCAGAAGTAGCTCGCAGAAGGCAACGTAAGCCTGCGATATGCAGTATGGAGGCTGGGGTAAAGTTATGCAACTGGAGGCCGTAGAACTCCAGGAGCCCGCGGAGGAAAGGATGGATGGGAAATCCGAGTCCCCTCAGCAAATAGGGGACAAAGCATACCTGCTCCTCCTTGGATGGGTTTGGAAAACTCTCCGCTTGCTCCCCGTCATCATAAGTGGCTAGTCCAGCTCGAACGGGGACCATGCACGCAGGCGGAAGAAACCCCTTGGTCTGCAACTCTACTATTCGGCTGTGGGGAACAGAACATTTCTCCCAATCGCCTGGCCTAGTGCTATGGGAGCGAGAGGAGGAGCCACGATGGCCGGCCATGGTGGTATGGATTTTTCCGGGCGCACTCTGATGGATACTCGTTGGGAGGAGATGGTGTGATTTGGATCTGAGGATCCCCGTCTCTTTAAATAGACGCTTTACTCACATGGTCAGGGTGGAAAATGTAAAAATGCCTCGACTTCTCATATTCTCTCGACACGTGGAGACAACCATTATTAAAGCACAGAAGCCGAGGAGTGTAGCATTAATGGGAAGCCGGACACTGCGCGTTACAACAGGTACTCCGGGGAATTTGGAGAAGAACCCGCCTTGCAATGCCGAAGACAATCTGCGCGCCGGACTCATCATCATTGAAGCCTGGTTTAGGGGCTACTGAGGGAGTCCTGGATTAAGGGGTCCTCAGACAGCCGGACTATATACTTTGGCCGGACTGTTGGACTATGAAGATACAAGATTCAGGACTTCGTCTCGTGTCCGGATGGGACTCTCCCTTGCGTGGAAGGCAAGCTTGGCAATCCGGGTATGTAGATCTCCTTCTCTGTAACCGACTCTGTGTAACCCTAGCCCCCTCAAGTGTCTATATAAATCGGAGGGTTTAGTCCGTAGGACAACAACAATCATGATCATAGGCTAGCTTCTAGGGTTTAGCCTCTATGATCTCGTGGTAGATCAACTCCTGTAATACTCATATCATCAAGATCAATCAAGCAGGAAGTAGGGTATTACCACCATCGAGAGGGCCTGAACCTGGGTAAACATCGTGTCCCTTGCCTCCTGTTACCATTAGCCTTAGACGCACAGTTCAGGACCCCCTACCTGAGATCCGCCGGTTTTGACACCGACAACAGGACCTCGATCGATCGAGCCGGTTGGGGCTGGATGAACAGGACCCCGTGGAGGGCAAAATGAACAGGACCACCCCATGGAGGGCAGGATGAACAGTAGATGGTGGAGGGCTGGATGAACAGTAGACGTTGGAGGGCTGGATGAACAGTAGCCCGTGGAGAGGGCTGGTTGAACAGTAGCCGATGGAGTAGCGCGCGGTGGAGGCTGGATGAACAGGAGCCCGTGGATGAATAGTCGCATGTGGAGGCTGGAGGAGGTCGACGGTGGATGAACAGTAGCCCGTGGAGGCTGGAGGGGGTCGACGGTGGAGATGAACAGTATCCTGAGGAGTCCCGTTTTGCAGTACGCCACACCCTCCCGATGAACAGGACCCCCGTTTCGACTGTAGTGCTCCAACACAAGCCCGTTTCCTCCGTTTTGCGGTACGCCACACCCCTCCCAATCAACAGGACCCCCGTTTCGACCGTAGGAGGTCCTTTTCCTCCATTTTGCGGTATACCAGAACCCTCCCGATGAACAGGATACCGTTTCGATCATGGCCGGTCGAACACAAGGCCATTTCCTTGGTTCTGCGGTACGCGAGGCCTCGTTTCCATCGGCTGGTCCGTCCAAGCCCTCCCGATGAATATGATGACGCATTCCATTCTGACCCAGCCGGTTGGCTCCCCATGAACACGACGATGACGCAGTTTCTCCGTTTCGACCCAGTCATGTACATGAGCCCTGGCCGTACGTATGCGCGAGTAGGCGTTTGAGACCCTGCCCGTATGTATGTACGTGGCCGTATTTTCTTTCTTACACACTGGCCGCTGTACGTACGTGTACATGCTATGTGTGCGCCTCTACTACCACACATGCGCACCTCTACATCGACAAGTATGTACGTACACGTTCGCGACTAGAATGACAACGCAACATATGCTTCGACCAGGTGGGTCCTGACTGTCAGGCACTTCCTTGGGTGCGAAGATGTAGCAGGTGGGTCCTAGCAGTCAGGGGGGGAATCATTTTTTTTGCTCGGACACACTTCCTTGCGTGCGAAGATGTAGCTGGTGGGTCCCAGCAGTAAGGGGAAATGTTTTTTTCGTGAAATACAGTGGCCCGTCTGGTGGGTCCTCGCTGTCAGGTGGAGGAATAATTATTTTGCGCGTAATAAGGAGGCACTTCCTTGCTGCGGCCGTGGACCCAGCTGTCAGCCTCTCCACGTACAGTCCAGGTCCGATGGAAGCTATTCCTTGACCACGTTGACCACGCCGCGCTGAGAGCACCAGGGCCGTGGATGACGGCGAGGCCTAGGAAGGGGACGACATGGAGCCGGGGAAGACGCAGCAGTGGAACCCTGCACGGAGAGGAGTACGAGGGTTCACTGGTTCGGCCGTGGTGTGAGGCTGCCGTCGCCGCAAGGCCTGGCCAGCAGTGGGAATAGTAGGGGGCAGTGAGGCCTCCGCGGCAGCACAGCCAACCACGAGAGGCAGGAGCATGTGGCACGACCGGCACTGCTTTGGGCATCTGGAGTAACAAGACCAGAGGTTGAAGAAGCACTACAGCCGTTGGATGGACATCGTACGGTCACTGGAGCTAGAATCATTCATATTGACTAAGTTGACAAAGCACTCCGTCCTCGTCAACTTAGTAGGCCCACAAGTCAGCCTCCCACCAAGGTGGATCCCAACCAGTAGGGGGAGTATTCATCTTTTTGTGCGTAATAAGGAGGCACTTCCGGTGGGTACGAGCTAGCAGTGGGGGGAACGTTCTCTTCACGCAATACAGTGGCCCGTCCGGTGGGTCCCAGCAGTCAGGGGAAAACATTTTTTTCGCGAAATACGGTGGCCCGTCCGGTGGGTCCCTGCTGTCAGGTGGAGGAATCATTATTTTCCGCGTAATAAGGAGGCACTTCCTTGCTGCCGTCATGGACCCAGCTGTTAGCCTCTTCATGTATAGTCCATGTCCGATGGAAGCCGTTCCTTGACCACGTTGACCACGCCGCACCGAGAGCACTAGGGCGGTGGACGACGACGAGGCCTAGGAAGGGGATGACGTGAAGCTGGGGAAGACACGACAGTGGAAGCCCGCACGGAGAGGAGTACGAGGGTTCACTGGTTCGGCTATGGTGTGAGGCTGCCATCGCCGAGGAATAACAGGGGGTGTGGGTGAGTAGAGGGATGGCCTGGCCAGCGGTGGGAGTAGTAGGGGGCGGTGAGGCTTCCGCGGCATCACAGCTGGCCACGGGAGGCATGAGCACACGACATGACCGGCGCTGCTTTGGGCGGCTGGAGCAAGAAGACCAAAGGTTGAAGAAACACTACAGCCATTGGATGGACATCGTACGGTCACTACAGCTAGAATCATTCATATTGACTAAGTTGACAAAGCCCTTGGTACGCCTCAACTTACTAGGCCCACAGGTCAGCTTTCGAAACGGTGCGCCCCAGATGTCAGGGGGAGGAATCATTTTTTGGGCGGGTGAAGCTAGAATATCCGAGATTGAAGAAGAAGCATGACATCCGTTGGATGGACATCCAGCGGCCACTGTTGCTAAAACCGTGTGTTGACTATAATAAGTTGACAAAGCCTTGCATACGCGTCAACTTCTTTTTTTAGGGGACGCGTCAACTTAGTAGGCCCACAAGTGTGTGGGAGAGAACTTATATCCCATTTGCGATTTGTAAGAATGTACAGACCATTTTTGAATTCTAATGGAATTTACTACATCCCATTTATAGTTTGTTAAAAGTACAACCCATTTTCTAACTAGGACAATGATTAATAATTTCAACCAACCGTTCAAGACATAATTCAATAAAATTTCCCACATTTTGGTGGGATCCGAAATATTTTTATCCCAAAATTTCTAGTCAGATTAAATATAAATTTGTATTACGTAAAAATCTAACGAAACATTGCGCGCGCAACAATTAAAAATTAAGATTTTCAAAATCCATAAATAATATTTATAAACTAATTCTGTGCTTGGTGCATTTTTTTATAGTTACTGCCCAGTTTTTATAATTACATCCCATTAATTATTTTTTAAAGCCCATTTTCCTGTTAAGCTTAATGCATCCCTCCTAGGAAAGATTTGCAGCCCAGCGGGGTGGAGAATAACAAGTTAACCTTGCCTGGGTATTCCTCAAAAACACGTATAGCTGGGCTAGCCATTTTCATCTTGAAAAAAATTAATATCTGGGCTAGATATTTGTCCTGGGCTAGATGGGCCACAGCCCGCCCAGTTAATACCCTGCTCTCCTCTGAACAACAATGAAAACATCGCCAAGAAAAACTCTGCAGTGCTCATGCCTCAAAAACACAAATACTGCTTGAGCTGCTTGGTCCCAGCTGTCGGCCGCACCTTGTGCAATTCTCTCGTTTATTGACTACATAGGTTGACAATGGTGTGGGACCGTGATGTCAGGAAACCAGGAGGAAGCAAAAAATATAGTTGTACATAATAGGAGGCACTTGCGTATGTACGGCTATGGCCCTAGTGGGTCCCTACTGTCAACCAGTCAAAATAAAGTCATCTCCTGAATCCTCATGTTCATTGACCATGTTAACAGTGCTCAGCGCCATGGCGAGCGCAACAACTCAAAGGATGATGGAGAGGGCCTCGCATGCCCTACAGATGGTCTGATACAGCACCCGCTGCTCATTCAGGAAGCCAGGATCATCGGACACCTATGAGCACCTTCGGGAGAGTGAGACGGCATGAAACAGTAAGGCCACGCTTGGGAGCTCTGGTTTATTTCACAACTGTATTAAGATACAGGTGTAATTTACTCGTCATCAGAAACAACGTGTAAAATACAGGCGTAATGAAACCGAGGGCCCGAGGTCTGTAATTAAACCGGCGGGTTATGTGTGTAATTTGAGAGACCGGTGTATATTTTACTAGTCGAAATCGACCAACCAAGCGCTTCGCCCGAGACCATCTGCTTTTATTTACAAGCGTCAGTTTTACAAGTGGTTTTGGTTGGAAAATGACGATCCAATCACGGCCTAAGATGAAGAGTTGGCCGGAAGATCATATGGTTTCACGTCTAACCTACCCGACTTATCGTATAGGCTATGAATGAAACATAAGACGATGAACTTCTTAAGCACGGAAACAACAGAAGAGGATGATCTTCCTAACAAGCAAATCACTGGCATTAGATCGACATGCAAAACAATACGAAGCATTATTCTCAGGAGGCACGGTGAACAGCTCGTGATGCCGCATGCCACAACATTCCAAGCTCAGCTTTGCAATCAAACACAAGGCCTGGCATTACATAGACAATATTCAGAACAAACTCTTAAAATATCTTACATAAGTCAACATTCATGTGACTATGCATCTCAGCAGAGTAAATATTTACTTCTGAATTGAAGACATGAATAGGAAAAAAATGATCGACATTGCTCACAGTAAAGGGCGTCCCACTCAAAAATATCAAATGCATGTCTTCTGGCTAACACCAATCAGCAAAAATTGACAAGGTTTTCCGATTCCAATATATTTAACTAATGTCAACTTTGATAAGTTTTCCCATTCAAAATATGTAATGCCTATGATTGTGGAACGGGCAGGCTTTGTCATCAATTTGTCATCTGATAGTCTGGTGGCTCAAGGTGAGGACGAATGATTAGAGAACCATTCGATGTATTATGCATGATGAAGTATTATTATGGAGGACACGAACCATCTGAACATTTTGTGTGGTTCCATTAAAATCAAGCTGAGCATCCCTGTGGATTTCGTATTTATATGCTGCCAGAAAACAAAGACACATCAGAACACACATGAATATTGGCCCCAGTGTCAACACACCAATCGGTGGACTAACGAACTGAAAGTACGGTAAACAGATTACCATACCCAGATGCCCCATCATTGTTGCTTAGAGTGACATTGACAGACTTGGAGTCCTTTCCTGGCTTCTTGGTACTTGTTTGGGCACTTGTTTGCCCAGTGTTCCTTCGAACCACAAGTAAAGCAGCCATCTATGCAGACTAGTCATGTCACCAGCGTCTACTAATACTCTGTAAAGCTTCTCGATCATTCCTTGTGTAATGTAGCGCAAACAGTGACTGCTTCTTTCTGCAAAGTGGTAAGACCAACTGGACCCACTAATGCAGCAGTTTGCCTTAGACACATTGGCTCCTTTTGTGCAGTTCAACTAAAATCAAAGTCGGAATAAAACCGAGCTTTAATTTTGATATCCCTGTAAGCAACAAAAGGTATAAGGGAAACAATTACTGAGAAATAACGGTTGATGACTTGTACTCCCAGAAGAAAAACATCTACTGATCTACCTTATCTTAATGGGAAGCAAAGCAGGAGAGTAGCAATTCTCAATCAATGTGATTCATTCATATTAACTGAGACATTATCTTAACAATGCCTTGTTTCAACATGTATAAAGAACGACAAAGCAGAAAAGTATCATTCCTAAAACAATGCGACTGATTCATTTTAACAGAGACATTATCTTAACAATACCTTGGTTAAACATGTAGAAAGAACTACAAAGCAGGATAGTACCATTTGTAAAACACTGTAACTGATATATAATAACAGAGACATTATCTGAACAATATATTTCTTAAACATGTACTCCGGTCGATCCCTAACAGAAATGGTACTCCCGCCGATCCCTAACAAGTGTTGCAGTTTTGAACTAAGATTCAGTAGTTAATTCTAAGGAAAGTAGGTACTGACCTTTCAAGACCAAGATTTGAAACAACGCCTGAGGTGGATCTAAAAGAGATCTCAACACATATATGGAAATCTGATTTCATTTGTGTAGTTCCACCAAAATTAAGCGAAGCAAAATGTCGCAATAGCAACAAGTTGAATAGATATCCCTGTTTTAACAGAGGCAAAAAAGGAATCAATTACTGGCCAATAAAGGAGGATGAAACATGCGGCCATAAAATTGGTAATCCCGACAATCCCTAACAAGTGTTGCAGTTTTGAAATAAGATTCAGTAGTTAATTCTGAGAGTGGCATTGCTTAATTTTACCAGCGGCATTAGATTAACAAAAAGCATAAACAGTTCCAGGGGAGAGTGGGTGCAACAACAACATGTGCTTCCATCTACTTATAAAGGGGGTGATGCAGAGTTTGTTGTAACAAAGCAACTAGCATAATGTCTTGGTTGGTCCCATTTTTGTTCACTACGTAATGGGAAAAGACAGCAATACAATAGCTTCAATTCAACATTTATTTAAAACAGTACCAATACAAGTAGCACAACATCTCAAAACACACTGCACGATCATGTGGATGAAGGCAAGTACAACCTGTCATGACGCACACAAGATCAGGTACGAATCTGCTAACACGAATAGGAAATCCAATCTCGTTTTGTGCAATTACTCTGAAATCAAGTAAAGTCATCGGTGAGACATTTAAGTTTGCTATAGCAAAAAGTTGAACAGATATACCTGATTTAACAGAGGCAAAAAAGGAAACAATTACTACCAATAAAGGAGGATGAAACATGCGGCCACAAAAAGAAGCATCTACCTTATCTTGATGGAAAACAAAGTATAGGACAGTAGCATTTCTAAAATGGTTGCATTGATTCATATTAACAGAGAAATTCTCTTAAAATAGTTCAATAGTTAATTCTGAGAGTGGCATTGCTTAAAATACAATAGCTTCAATTCAACATTTATTTAAAACAGTACCAATACAAGTAGCACAACATCTCAAAACACACTGCACAATCATGTGGATGGGACATGGGACATGCCAGCACCATGTGCGTCCACACATATAAACGGGTGATGCAGAGTATGTAGCCAAGCAGCATATCTGCGTTGGTCCCATATTTGTTCTCTTTGAAACTTTTTCTAATGTGAGGGCAGCAAATCTAGTCATGCACAAACTACCCGACCCCCCAGTTTCTTTCCCTTTTCAACAAAGAGTTGGGTTCCTTACAGATGTGTGTACTAGGTTACCCCCCTTTTCCCTTTTCCACAAACAAAGTGGTTGGATAGCTAGTCTATACTACTTTCCCTCCCTCCTTTCCTCATTAAACCACGTCCTAGATTCATGCTCCACCCCACTGCACCCTTCTTTCCTCTTTGAACCAAGACCTAGATTTGACTACAGAATCGAAAAAGATCAGCATGCAGCTAGACCAATGACGGTTTCAAAGAAACTTATACCTTAGGGTTGTCGGTATGTGGCAAGGCGTGCGGCGGGAGGTCGGATGTGCCCACACTATGTACGACAGCGAGGAAGAAGGGGTCGGTGGCCCTCCCGCACAGGCGCTGGGTGAAAGAGAAAACGCAGCCGACAGTGGATTGCCTCCCTCGCCGAAGGCGATAGAGTGAACGCTGCACCTCCTCCCCTTCCCGGTGCGACGGGATCCAGACGCCTCCTTCGCCAGCTGTCTGTGAGGGGGGTGAGAGAGACAGAGGCCACAACGTAGTCTTGTTTAGATCTGGTGAAGAGGGTGAGAGATAGTGAATATAGCAAACCCGAGCAAAGGAATGCTGAGCCTCTAGCGTGTGTGTGTGTGTATGTGTGTGTGTGTGTGTGTGTGTGTGTGTGTGTAGTGCGGCGAGAGTGTGGAGAGTGCAAACCCTAGCGAACAAGCACTGAGGCTGCAGCTTATATATATATATATATATATACTGTAGTACGAACTAAGCTCCGGTGCCTTAACTGCACCCGCTTTTGGCCGTATGACAGGTGGGCCAGCCACATTTTGGGCCCACCTGTCATAAACCCAAAGGCAGGTGCACTAAAGTCAATGAAGCTGCGTCCATATAGTACTCATGTATACGACTAATATATAGTGGAGTGGTTTTCTTATTCTCTCCATAACAATCGTTTTAAATTGTGTAAGTACGAAACAAAACTCTTTATTTAACGTACAAGTGAAGAAAACTACTACTCCCTCTGTTGCTAAATATTTGTCTTTCTAGAGATTTCAACAAATGACTACATACGGAGAAAAATGAGTGAATCTACACTATAAAAATGTCTATATACATCCGCATGTGGTAGTCCATTGCAAACCACTTGAAAGTCAAATATTTAGGAATGGAGGGAGTACTCCCGATGAACTAACGATCCACGCACCCTGGTCGCACTTCCTGTCCTTCACGTGCGGTACACTACCCTCCCTTAAGTAAACAACCACACGTGCGCCAAATTATCGGAAACGTGTGAGAGTGTGTACAAATAAAGAATTTTAATTTCAATTATCGGAAAGGTTTGAGAGTATGTACAATTTGCCCTCTCTAATAATTATGGTTTGTTGTGTTCGGCCTAAACTTGGTCAAAATTTACAAAGTTTGACTTCAGTCAAATCTAATATGCGGAGTAAATAAAAATGGAGGGCTACTACGTCCATCCGGGTTTTTAGTCCACACCATTTTAGTAATCTAAGTTAATAGCTGGACAAATAAAATTACAGGGGAGTTGGAGACAAAGTTGTGAGAAGGCTTAGAAATCAATAAAAACTTATGCTCTTAGTACCAATGTCGATCCTTCTTCGAGGAAACATTTGGTTCATAGCCAATTGTGTGATAAATTGCACCAACGTGAAAGACGACTGCGTCTCCAACGCAACCAAGGTGAACTGACGAAGGATATCATCTTTGTGGGTAACAAGCAAAGAGCACTGATGGAAGACAACTTGTTTTTCATTGAAAATCGATCAGCTTCACCAGCCAACGCAACCATGAGGCGCAACCATGAGCATCGATAGGTCATCATGGTGATGCATCATCCATTTGGCATCAAGTTTGGGTGAGGCACCTATGAAGTTCGACAAATCCTCACTGTGGTCTGTTTCTTCTCATTAGTCTAGCTCGAGGAAGGAAGAACCACGTGGCAGAGGACAGTGAGGCGGAACAACAATGGCCATCCAATTTTGTGCAGTTCCACTAAAATTGAGGAAGACATGCCCGGGTATGGAGATACGCATCGCTGTTTCCAAAAATATAAAAAAGGGATATAGTGTTGTTACTTTGTTTTACAAGATTAACAACGACATCTCAATTGTCAATAAGAATTATGAAAAGTACACCAACAAACAGAAGCATCATGATTATCTTGATGGGAACTAAACCAGGATACCTTCATTTAACCAGTGATAGTATTAGATTAGCAGCAGCAATAGGAGCATATGGACAATGACCGCACAACCACCATGTACTTTTTGTCAAAACAAAATGTATACCTCCACCGAGGCATAAAACAGGACAAATTTTCGAGTGGCATTTCCTCTATAATAGTAGGTCATGTTGGACTAGCCGACGAACCCTAGCTACTATACATGGGGAGCTGGGGAGTAGTCACATAGAAGAAAACCCGCATGCAGCGACCTGGGGAGCTGGACCAGTACAAGAAGTTATACCTCAGGTGGACGAGATGTCGCTTAGGCGGGCGGGCAGGATCTGCCCACACGACGGCATCGAACAAGGGCGCGGAGGACCTTCGTCCGCGCCAGCGCCGGCTCTGAGAGGACGGTGCGCATCGGCTTCCTCCATCGCCAACGGCGACAACGTCAATGCTGCACCTCCTCACGTCCCGCAGTGGACGGGATTCGGCCGGATCTGTGACCACTGGTAAGGAGAGAGATAGTGTGGACAATGTCATCTTGTTTTGATATGGAGAGGGTGAGAGAGCGAGACGCGTGAAACTCTATCAAACAAGAGGCTATAATGGAGTAAAACAATCTCTCCATACTAGTGGTTTTAAATAGAATACGCGTGTTCCCGGAAAAAAAAACTGGCGGACAATTTTTTAGCGTACCAAGAAATAAAACTCGATCAAAAACATGCCCCCGCTTCCAGGTCGAGAGAGTCGTCACGCACACACAAATAGACATAGACATGCATATCCGTGTTTACATAAAATTCCATTTCCATCTCCATCTCCAATCATATTTGTCCAACTGGCACATTGTTTACGTTGTTAATTATATACGCGGCAATATTAACGTACATCATCTCTTGTTTGCGGGCGTCCGGACCGCTGCTACGGCCGCTCCTGACCAACCCGAACCCTCTTCATCACTCGCGCGTGCTTCCCACCCGAAACGTTCAGTGCCATATTCATGCCCGGCCAGAGCGGACACGGCCTCTCACTGGCACCGACATTGAAGCGGCGCGCCGGCCGAGAGAGCGTCGCCCTCGCTGCTTCCTGGTGCACGCGACTGCTCCGCGTTCAAAGGTCGCAATAGCCGGCCACAACATGCATGTAAAAAGTTCTTGGGAGTCCGTGCTAGAGCTAGCTATCCTCCCCAACTCGGCAATCTCTTCGAGTAGTACTAGTACTCCATGGCGCGATCCATCGACAAGCAGGCGGGAAATTTATCGTATACTCAGTTTGCGGTGAGTGGCATGCCGAGTGACCGTGTGGGGTCGAGCCATGGAGGAGGGCGAGACACGAACGCGACAAACGTGATTTAAACGTTGGTTTTGCTCGATGGCGCGATCCAACGAAACAAAACGTTGGTTTCTCTCCGTTTCCATTTTTTCTCCGGAAAAAAGGAAACTTTCCACTCCATTTTCATTCCTACTCCAAGGTTGCCCCATCACAACATTCCATCAAATACAAAGGAAAACTAACACGCATGTTGATGCATCTCAATGATTCACAGATAGCCAATATTTACTGCACACCTAAAGACAAAAGTTGTGAGAGAGTGTGCGAAAGAAAAACTACTGATGGGGTCACTACGACTTAAACCCTAAACCCTAAACATGATTTAATTTCCTGGCCAGGTAGAACCTGTCAAAGGAAAGTCGGCTGGCACTGTCGGATCATATGATGCTTTTGTGCAGTTCCACTAAAATCGAGCTGAGCATCCCTGATGGCAAAGATATTGAAGAAGTGTGATTAGAATAATAGTACTGGCCCTAGTTCATGAGACATAAACTCATCACAAGTAGAAGCCGGTAGAAGTAGAGAAAGATCGACATGGGGATGGAGCTACGTGGGGAGTTGCGGCAGTGGAGCAAGCCGGCTCCAAAAGGAAGATGGACTACTTGGGACATTGGGCTGTAGCTAGAAGGGCGGTTCGGACGCAGCATCGGCCCATATCGCGGTGACCCTCGATTGGAACGCACCGACTGTGGATTCTCTCCCTCGCCGATGTTGACCGCGTCTACGCAGAACATTGTTCCCTTCCTCCAGCTGCGGGATCAGGCCGGATATGTGACCAGCGGTGTGGCCACCGTCGTTCTATGCTTGTGAAGAGAGCAACCCAAGCAAGCAGGCTTGTAGCTTAGGCTCCTGCTAGTGTATATATAGTGGTTTTATTTTTCTCTCCATATCAACCATTTTATATTGCGTATGTGTCATTGAAGAGTGAAATGATGGTTGCTTCTTCTGACTAACTTACTGTGTGATTTGACTACTCCTTTAGTGCCCCCTACACATACTCCCCCTACGTGTATGCAACAGTGACACGTACACGTGGACGCAAAAACGTGCATGACGCCCTAATGTATGCATGTTCGAGCACACGACGGAACACACACGGTGACGCTCGAGTGCTAACCTACACATGCATGCACACACATACTCAGCCAGGGTGAGCTAGTGACCGTATAAATACCGAAAAATGTATATATTGAGCACAATGAGCGTATTATGAAGTCCACTGACCGTATTTTTACAAATATACAGCGACCGACAATGTATTTATCGCATTTGAAATTAAGCCATATTAACCGGAGAGGAGGCAGTATGGACTAGCATTACTTTGATGTGTCCCGTCAACTTGCCGAACGAGTAGAAGCTTGCAGGACAGAAGAAGCTTGCGCACGGTGGCTCGCAGGACAAGGAGAAACTTTTGACTAAAGCAAGTTGTCCTTCGCTCAGGCGATGGACGTGCAACAGTTAATTCGGTGTCAGATTGCCAGAAGCATACACTATACTAGTACTATTATTATTGCACTTCCCAAAGAGGCGAACAACCAAGCGCAAAGTTTAGTAGTACTACTACTATAGTCTATAGAGGTACTATACTAGTACTAGGAACCGGATGGAGGAGCCTCTGCACTCTTATTATATTTTTAAAATGTGATAAAGCAATCTTCAACACATTTGGTTCTCTTCGAGGGTTCTCGCTTGTGATAACGGAAGTTAATTGCATGAAACACTCGCCACAATTCTCGCTTAATTCTGGCTCATATCCTGTTACAAATAGGAGCGCTCGGTAATATTTCCTCTTTTTTTGTTATTCAGCATGTAAACAAGTCAGCAAACCTTGCGTCGCATCTTTGTGCGAACCGTGCTTGCTGCACTTTGAATGTGGCCGAGAGCTGGCTTGATGAAACTCCTTGCTTCCTACTTCTTTTTTTGCGGGGTACCTCGCTTCCTAGTGACCAGTGTCCTGGCTGATCGTCCTAAGAATGCTTATATATGAATAAAGCTCTCTCATTTACCCGCAAAAAAGATTAAGCCATATTAACCGGAAAGGAGGGAGTATGGGCTAGCACTACTTGTTGGTGTGTCTCGTCAACTTGTAGAACGAGGAGAATCTTGCAGGACAAGGTGAAGCTCGCTTACGCCTTTTGACTAATGCAACGTACCCTCGCCTAGGCGGTGGACATGCATCAGTTCATTCGGTGTCAGATTGCCAGAGGCATACACTGTAGTACCGAACATGCGGAGTACCATCATTGTTCGACTTCACGAAGAGGCGAAGAGCCAAGCGCAAGGTTTAGTAGTACGAGTAGTACTACTACTAGAACCACATGGTGGAGCCTCTGTACTCTTATTTTTCTTAATCTTTGATAAAGTACACATTTATTCCGGAGAACGGCAACCCAACATGTAATGATGATATTGATCAACCATGCTCGAATATATCTTGGCCTCCGTGCGAGCCCGTCTGTGTGTTCTCGCTCCTCGTCTCTCTCAAGGAACGGCGGGTTGGCCATTTTGCCGTCAATTGAGATCGGTTTGCTCACACTCCGGTCCCACATGTCAGTGATATGCCAAGAGGAGGTGCGTTGACCGACTGGCCATACGCGTACTTGGTTTTGCACCTTCATACTACTCCTCCCTCCGTCACAGTTTACTGGGCACGCTTCACTATGATGCATTTCTCTCAATGCATTTCCACCACCAGAGAGACTTTAGACGCGTTTGGTTTAATGCTCAATTAATTAGGGCATGGTAACCGCAATTTTCTCTCGATGTAGTACTACGGAGTGGAGTAAGTGCATGCATGTGTGTACCCGGGGTGGAAGCACTGCATGCATGTGTGTACGCATTATTTCCTCTAGTAATAGACGTCGTGCTATAACTACCAATGCTATTTTTCATGCTGATCGCTAGTCGCCTTGGTCCTAGAGATTTTCTCTTTTTCTGAAGTGCGCTGTATAAATAGTGACGGATGGAGTAGTATGAGCGGATTCAAAGAAGAGCGTATTGATGGTTGCTTCTTCCGAGCAACTTACAGTGGGAAAGGTGGGGCTTATGATTTGATTGCTCATTATTCACTATTAATGCGGCGCAACGACCGGTCTGAGTCTCCCATGCGGCTGTGCACTACCCCCTCGGTTCTTAAATATACTCCGGAGTATTTGTCTTTCTAGAGATTTCAACGAGTAACTACTCAAATATTTGTCTTTTTAGATATTCAAATGGACTACTACATACGGATGTATATCGACATATTTTAGAGTGTAGATTCACTCATTTTGCTCCGTATGTAGTCACTTATTGAAATCTCTAGAAAGACAAATATTTAGGAATGGAGGGAGTACACATACGAAGCAAAATGAGTGAATCTACACTCTAAAATATGCCCATTTGAAATTTGTAAAAAGACAAATATTTAGGAACAAAGAAGTATAATTTTGTGCATGGCACATGGACCCGGATGCCGAAGAGGCTTCTGGCAATGCTATCAAGCTTCTAGCATTTGTTTACATAATTGACGTACTATACAAATAATTTTCCAGCGACATGAAATTATACAATGGTGTGAGCTTTCAGCTTTTGTTTCGTGTGTCTTGCCATCGATGCTCGTTCGGAAACAATAAAAAACTAAGTTCCTTTCTAATTAGAGCTAATATTTACATCACAACTGAAGACAAAGTTGTGAGAAGGTGTTAAATTAAAATTGATCCATGCTTTCATTGGCAGCAACGTCCCCCCAGCTCTGTCTAAATCAACAAGGCATGTTGGGAAAAAAGTAGCTGTCTAGAGCATGCAACATTCCGATCATTTTGTGCAGTTCCACTAAAATAGAGGTGAGCATCCATGTTCCAAAGATATTAATGTGATTACGATAATAGAGGACTACTGATGAAACAATAAACACACAAATAGAAGCCGGTCACCTTTGCAGTCTCTCTTAAGACTAACTAGTTGGAGAAGATTAGGCTCGGAGTTGGATGAGGAGGATAGAGCAAAACCAATCTCCCTTTGTGCAGTCGCAATGAAATGTAGAGACGTTGCCCGTGTGACATTTTGGCAGAACTGCACAAAACACTCTTAAGAAAAAAGTGATTTGTGCATTTCACCAAAAGATCACAATAGCAACAAGGTGAAATGGATAGCCTTGTTTGCAAAAAAGAGGTAGAAAGGAAACAATTATTGGCCAATAACAGTTGATGACACATGCGACGAAAAAAAGAAGCATATTCCTTGTCCTAAGGGAACATAACAACACGGTTGTCTTTGTCTAAAACGGCGTGAGGATGAGATTGCAATATGGAAAGTACGCCGGACGAGCTACGTTTTGGGCAAAGAACTATGGAAGATCCACATGCAGCGACGTGGGAAGACAGGCAGTGGAGCAAGGCCGGAGGGGATACCTGGAGGTCGTTGGGATGTAACTAGGTGAGTGGCGGCGGGCGGAATCTGCCCATACTGCGGCAGCAAGCAGGTGGCGTAGGCCCTACCACACCTAAGCTTGGTCAGAGAGAACAGCGTGTACCGTAGATCGGGACATGCTGCCTCGGTGCCGGCGAATGGAGAAACAATGCACGTCCTCCCTTTCCACCGGTGGATGGTATGCGGCCGAATAAGTGACCAACGGTGAGAGAGAGAGAGGCCACCGCAGCCTTGTGTGAGATACTATGAAGAGAGACAAACCAGGCAAGCAGGCTCCATTGTATATAGTGGAGGAGACTACCTTTTTCTCCATAAAAATCGTTTTATATTCCGTGTACGTGCCATTGAGCGATATAACTCTATTTAAAAATAACGCGACAACGCATCAAGTTGAACTTTGTTTCATGCACGCGTGGTACACGACCTCCGTAGGTAAACAACCGCTACACGCATTCAAATTAGCACGTGGGCTGCCATTTCATACAGAAATGAGCTCCACCGTGTACCCACGCGGGTGTGGTTGGGCACGAAGCATGAGTACATGCACAGTGCACCTATTCTCTTCTTGTATACGTACACCACCTACGTGGGGTTGTGTGAGAGAGATACAAACGTAGAGAGATATAGTGTGTGGGCTCGTGAGAGTTTTTTTGGGGGGGGGGTGGGGTCAATCAAAAAATGTAACATATGTAATGTGTGTGAAATAGAGTCCTAGATATATCATATATATAGAGGGGGCAATCCACGAGAAGAGAGTGGAGGTATCATCGTCTTGAGGTGTCCATGGAATCAAAGAGAGGGATGATGTGTGTGCGTGTGCGCGCGCGATCGATAAAGAGTGCCATCAAATTTGTGTGTGCCCACGTCAAAGATATAGAGTGGCTGGCCTACTGGAACGTGAGAGGGGACAGGTGCAGTTTGTCTCTGTGGCATGGATACCTACCTACAACATTCGACTATCGGTGTGTGGTGGGGGGAGGGAGGCCTAATTAACTATAGAGGTACAATGACTGGTATATGTGTGGAGGAGGAGAGAGGCCTACCTCATGTATTAAGGGAGATCGATCTACCTCATGTAGTAAGGGCGATCGATCGGCATCCATGCATATGTGTAGGAGAGGAGTAAGGTTGGGAGAGAGAAAGAGCTAGAGTGTTGGAGTGGGTGGTAGTGGAGTTGCTTCTAACGAATGGTGGGATAGGCTTGCTAGACAACCCGAGGGCACACCTGCAATATCAATAAGAGAGGGGATGGCTGCCTGTCCGTGCACATGCGTGTGAGAGACGGGTCAGGAGGCATGCATGAATGATGAGGAGGCGATATGGATGTGGTAAGAAGACATAACTACATAGGAAGATCAATCGTCCTTTGTCAGAGAAAGGAGAGACATAACTTGTGAGGTACGTCGATCGATGGGGGGGATTAGTTAAAGTCGACCTAGGTATATGTTGGGAGATCGATCGGTATACATGCATGTGTCTGTTAGAAGCAAATGAGGCATGGGGAGAAGGATAGAGAGAGAGGGATGCATCTAGGAGGTGGTGCGAGAGTCATACTATATCGAGGGGGGAGAACGTGCGAGTACGAGATCGATGAAAAGAGTGGTGGGAGTGAGGCATGGACGGTGATAAGAGAAGAGGGGAATCTTGTGTTTTGTGCTAGGCACACCTGGCTAGAGAGGCATATCGATCGATGTGTGCCGTAAAGAAGGAGCTGGGGGGCCTACACACACCGTGGGTGAACAACCTAAAGTGAAAAGACGAATTTGCGCGATGGAGCTAGAGAATGCTGAGGGAGGGTTAGAGGGATGCGGGCGTCTGCATGCACGAGAGAAAGTTAGCTCTAGCTAGCTATAAAGATAAGAGGATTTTGTGGGTGTAAAAGACGAATAGAGACCATACTTCATTATAAAAAGCGAATTCGGATATTTGAAGAATTTATCATAGTGTTTTAAACCGGCGCATGTGTGAATATATATATAGCGGTGATACACATGGTGTGGTTATGAACATGTTATACTACATATAATATATTTTATCTCTACTCTTATAAAAAACGGAGTTGTTGATGATGGTGCCATCCTGCATATAGGCCGTCCGATTTATATCTGACGGATAGGAAGGAAACTATGGCAATTTTGAAAAAAAGATACCCACACCCCTCTCCATATTTGCAAATTAGGCCTCCCCTTGATCCTGTTGATGTTCTGTGGAACACATTGGCATCTTGCTAGTACTACGTATAACATATAGAACATTGATCATAATTTGGGCTAATGTGTGGCTTTTGCGGCTCAGGCCTAAATACTTGTCATAATGTAGGGGGTGGGGCACTATACTATGTGTGATAAACATGGTGTACACGTATGGAACATGGTTTAGATTTTGAATATATAGTTAGTACATCAAATGTACTATTATTTGGAATCAACATCAAGTGTATTCAAAAAATAGAATTCGAGTTCATGTAGTACACATAGTTCATATCTATCTCTATAGTAATGTCACACCCTAGTTAGTTCATGCACTAGAGTGCTTGCATCATGTTTATCATTCATCAGAAACTTGAAATGGGGATGACAGAACCCCCAGCCCCCTCTGAAACTAACTAGGGTTTACTAAAAATATTTTCAATGAACCTGAAATGCCCTTCTAAAATGTCCATCATTTTTGTCTTGGTCCAGAACCTCTGCCAAAAGTGGTTCACATTTTTCTAGGACACTTAAGGTCACTGGATTAATTCCTTATCTATTTGCATTTGGGCATTTAAATGCTATAAAATAATTCAAATGCCCAAATAATTCTGGATTTAAGTTGGGGATGTTAGGAATAATCCCAACAGGGCTCACAATTATTTGCAGGATTTTTGGAAACATTTTAGTATTTTCAATAAAGCCCAACATTTATAGAAAAATAGAAAAGCAAACTAAATGGAAAAAAAAGAGAGAGAAAGGCCAGGCGGCCACTTACCTAGCTGGGCCAGCCCATCTGGCCCGTGCCAGTCACCACCTACCTCTGCCAGTAGGCAGAGGAGGGACACCGCGACGCCACTGATGTCGCCACGCACCTCCCTGTCTGCCCGCCCTCACCCACGCAAGCGCGACGCCTCGAAACATCTCCTCGGCGCCACCCCGACCCCCTGGACACCTCACACGCCCCCTGCCTCTCTCCTTCGCCCTCTCTCGCCATGGCTGAAGCAGCCGCCGCCGTCCCGCCGCCGTAGCCGCGCCCACCATCGTCCACGCGCCGCTCCATCGTGTCTAGAAGCTCCGCCACTCCCTCCTCGACCGACTCACCGAGCCATGCCCCGCCGGAGGCCCCCGAGCATCTCCACTGAGCTCGTCTTCAACCTCCTGACGGCTAGATCGCCTCTGCCGCCCCGCTTGCTCTGGATCGTCCCCGACCTCGCCGTCTGCTCCGTCGCAACCACTGTGAGATTGGCCACCTCCCTATCCTCTCCGCTCTCCTTCTCGTGCACCATAGCAAGCACAACGAGTTCGCTCGCACGCGCCGCCGCCGAGCTCGTCGCTGACGAGGCTCCGGCCACGCCACGGCCATGCCATCTTGTCCACTAACCTCACTACACTCCCAGGAGGCCATAGCACCACTCAACGTGCCTCGCCGTGCCTCCTAGCGACAAGTCCGAGCTCACCCGAGCTCCGGCCGCTGCCAAACTCGTTGTCGGCGTCGTTTCCGGCGACCTCGAGCCCAACCACTAGCACCACCCACCGCGGCTCGTTCCCAGCTACCCGTAGAGCCCAACGGTGCCTCGAACGGTGCCCTATAGACAAAACCCGCACCGCACCGCCGCGTTTGGCCTCGCCGGCGGCTAAACGCCGGCGAGTTTGACCCCGCTAACTCCGTTTGACCATGGGTGGGCCCAGTTTTTTCCCCCTGGGTCAATGACAGGTGGAGCCCAGCTGGCTAATTAATCTAGGGTTAGTACTAATTTAAATTAGTTAAACTAATGACACTGACACGTGGGACCCACTAGTCAGGTTTGACCTAGACCGTCCCATTGACCGCTGACGTCACCCTGACACAATGCTGACACAGTAATTTAATTACTGGAATTATTCTTATACAGGAAATTCCAGAAAATACCACAAACTTCAAAAAATCATAGAAATTAATCTGTAGCTCCAAATGCAAAGTGTATATATGAAAAATGATCAGAAAAATCCAATCTATCCATCTATACTGGTTTCATGCATGTTTAAGCAAGCTAACCTGCTGTTTAGAGCAGAACAAGATAAAGCACTATTAATGGCCATGCATGAGCTTGAAACTTGAATCTTTGATTCAAAATGGTTCAAACCCATCTGGTCCTAGTTGCATTAGCCCAATACACTCATTTTGCCATGTCTCATGCATGCATCATATTGTTGCACATTGTTTGGTGATGATTGTATATCGGTGCTCTCTGCGGCAGGTTCTGCCCCCGAGGAGTATCGCGAATACCCTAACGAAGAACAATACCAGTCCATGGACCCGCAAGGCAAGCAACCAACCATTTGATCATATCGATACAATCCCATGTTCTCGCATTTGCTCTCTTTTACTGCATTAAGACAACGCGATTCAAACTGCTGTGTGCTATGGTAGTTGAACCCATTTCCTCTGCATGACCTGTCATTGCCACAGTAACTAGATGAAACCCACTAGCATGTGTAGGAGTTGATTGAGCCATGTGTATGTATTGTTCCTACCTTGCTATGCCTGCTATGCTTAGAGTCGAGTTAGGTCTGGTTCATCTAGGTGATGGGCTAGAGTGAAATGATCATGTCGGTAATGAGGGTAATGTGTTGAACATGATTTGGTAAAGGTATCGATGAGAGGTCATGTAGGAGTACATGGTGGGTTGTTTCATTGAAGCCGTCCCTAAGAAGTGAGATCTGTATGTTTGATTTAAGATTCAGCTACTACCATACATTAGACCCTGAAATATGACCCCGCTCGACTTCTTATCCACTATAGTCCTCTGACCAGGAGTTGCAAGTAGTGTCAGGACCCCGACTCGATGTCACATCGATCTAGCCGGTAACACCTCATATCACTTTGCGGCCTCACGCACGGTATCCCCACGGGTGTCGTCTTACCTTTGCCCGGGACTGTTTGCGCCTTTTGGCTCACGTATATGATAGTGTCGCTAGCATCCATATGATAAGGAGCCCGGGCTGACATGACTAGTCGTAAACCCAAAGTGGCACAGACTTACAGGGACAAGCATCCATGACCCAGCTTCGAACGTGTCGGTCATCAGCAAGTGGGTCCGGGCTGTAGCACTGGGCTAGCAGGACTCCGGTAAACCGGGCTGTAGCGGGCTAACAGGACTCCGGTACTCAAAGCGTGACATTTCCCCGAAGGGACAGACACAGGAACGAGGAAGGACACATGCCGGCCAGCCTAAGTGTTCCAGAGCAGTAGCAAGCTACCATGGCTCAGCGGTAACACTAGGAGACATTTCCCGGTAAGAGAGGCTACTAAAGATAAACAACTAGATAGTCAGATCCCACACATACCAAGCATTTCAATCATACACACAATATGCTCGATATGTGCAAATACAACGAAGCATCACAACATGACTCTATGACACAAGTACTTTATTTAGGGCTCAGGGAGCCATACATAACATACACAAAGGTACGGGTCTCGCGACCCAACATACAAGTCATACAGACATACAAGCCAATAGCGGAAGTAACTTGTCTGAGTACAGACAACTAGTAAAATAAAAGAGGCTTGGAAAGCCTAGCTATACTACGTGGTCCTCCACAAGCTCAGGGTCACCACCTGGGTCCTTAGCCTACTCGTTGATGTCAACGTCTACATAGAACCCATCAGAAGGGGTTGCAGCGTCTTCTGTAAAAATGTAGATTATAGCAACATGAGTACAAAGGTACTCAGCAAGACTTACATCAGATCCTACATACATGCATAGTATCAAGAAGGGTTGGTGGAGTTATTGCAGCAAGCCAGCTTTAACTCTTGGCTAGACTATCCTACGATACTCCAACTTGAAATGGTTTTGCGCACACGAGTCCACTATTCACCACTTCAATACACTACCGAGGATCCACCTCCGTCTTCCTACGGAAGAGCCATCCTCGGCACTCACACTTATCTTGAGGCTTTTAGTAGTTCCCATTTACTTGTCTATGAACTGTATAGGCAACCAAGTAGTCCTTTACCGCGGACGCGGCTATTCGAATAGATCATGTTAACCCTGCAGGGGTGTACTTCTTCATACATGTTTTCACCACTTAGCGTCTGCACACGACATGTGCTCGGCAGACTTCAAGCGAAAGCCGACGTGGGTGTAGACCACGACCTACCTAAACACTTAAGCCTCTAGTCCAGGTTTATCGCCTATTCAGGTTCCATCCGCAGGGAGTCCGGCCGAGGTTTCCCATACGGCCCCGAACGATGTGAACAGGGTTCCCGAGATACCTAACGGGTATTCGGTACACCGTGCCACGTACCTACCGCATCACAGCCCACCCCTACGGTCAGCGCTGTCCACGGCCTCCAGTAGGCTACAAACACCAGAAACTACTTGCAACTCCTGGACAGAGAGCTAGGGTGAATAAGAAGTCGAGCGGGGTCATATTTCAGGGCCCAATGTATGGTAGTAGCTGATTCTTAAATCACACATACATATCTCAGTGCTTAAGGTCGGCTTCAATGAAACAACCCACCATGTACTCCTACATGGCCTCTCATCGATACCTTTACCAAATCGTGTTCACCACACCACTCTCATTACCAACATAATCATTTCACTCCAGCCCATCACCCCGATGAACCAGACCTGACACGACTCTAAGCATAGCAGGCATAGCAAGGTAGGAACAACACATACATATGGCTCAATCAACTCCTACACATGCTAGTGGGTTTCATCTAGTTACTGTGGCAATGACAGGTCATGCAGAGGAAATGGGTTCAACTACCGTAGCACACAGCAGTTTGAATCGCGTTGTCTTAATGCAGTAAAAGAGAGCAGGAGCGAGAACATGGGATTGTATCGATATGATCAAATGGTTGGTTGCTTGCCTGATGGTTCGATGCACGGATACGGTTCTTCGTTAGGGTAATCGCGGTACTCCTCGGGGACAGAACCTGTCGCAAAGGACATCGATACACAAGCATCACCAAACAATGTGCAACAATATGATGCATGCATGAAACATGGCAATATGAGTGTGTTGGGCTAATGCAACTAAAGCCAGAAGGGTTTGAACAAATTTGAATCAAAGATTCAAATTCCAAATTCAAATATGGCCTTTTAAAGTGCCTTTTCTTGTTCTGCTTAAAACATCAATTTAACTTGTTTGATCATGCATGAAAATAGTACAGATGGATAGATTGGATTTTTCTGATCATTTTTCATATATAATTTGTCCAATTTGGAGTTACAGAATAAAAGTTATGAATTTTTGAAGTTTAAATAATATTCTGGAATTTCCTGATTTAATTTAAATCCAGAAATTCAATTACTGCGTCAGCCTGACGTCAGTGTGACGTCAGCAGGTCAACGGAACAGGTCTGGGTCAAACCTGACAGTGGGTCCCGCATGTCAGGGTGATTATTTTAATTAAAACTTAATTAAAACTAATCCTGTTTAATTAACAGGGCTGGGCCCCATCTGTCATTGACTCAGGGGAGTCAACCAGGGCCCACCCGTGGTCAAAGTCAAAGTCGGCTGCCGGCGTTTAGTCGCCGGCGAGCCCGACGCGGCGGCGGGAGTGGTTTTGGCCATTTCGGCCACCAAATGGACCGCGGAGGCCACCGGAGTGGAGCTGAGGGCAACCCGCAGCTCTTGGCGGAGCCCGTTGGGGTCGGGGTGGCCGAGTCGACGGCGGCGAGCTCGGCTGCGGCCGCCGGGGTTCGGTCGTGCACGGGAGCGGTGCTGGAGCTCGAAGTCGAGCAAAGCGAGGCGCTAGGGATGCTCTACGGGGTCTTGCGAACTCGTTGGACTCGCCGGGGTGACCAAATGGTCACCGGAGCTGCGTCGACGGCGAGCTCGGCGACGGCGGAGGTTCGGCCGTGGTGGGGAGGAGGCTACGGTGAGGGAACGAGGGGAAGGAGAGGGGGAAACGGTGGCGTAGCTCACCGCGGTTGCAGTGGGCGTCGAAGCGGGCTCGGGGACGCGCTGGAGACGGCGAATTCGACGGCGACGGTGGTCGGAGCCCGAAGAGGGGAACGGCGACGTGGCGGCGATGCAGGGCTTCCGGGGAGCTGTGGAGCGGTGGGGAGGAAGAGGGAGTCGAGGCGGAGCTCCTGAGCTAGTCGGGGGAGCGAGGGGTGGTCGGAGACAGCGGCTAAGGCGAACGGCGGCGACGGTGGTGTTCGGCCGGGCGAGGGAGAGAGCGAGGGGAGAGCCGGGGGAGAGTGAGAGAGAGCAGGGGGGAGGCGTGGCGTCGTCCAGGGACACCGAGGCGAGGAGGGGAGGGCAGGCAGGCAGGGAGAGAGGTGGCGTGGCGCGGTGGCCGTGCGCGCGCGCCGGCCACACTCCCCTCCCTCTGTCGGGACGAAGACGACAGAGGAGGGAGGTGGGCTGGGCCGGCTGCTGGCTGGGCCGGCCAGCTGGCTGGGCTGCACAGGGAGGAGCCCAGGTAAGCTTCTCCCTTTTAGTTTTTCTGTTTCTGTTTTTATTTAATATATCTGCAACTTTGTTGAATTAAATAAAATACCTAGGCAACTCCAAAAATCACCAAACTATTTCTGGCCCATAGTTGGATTATTTCCAACATGAAACATTTTAGTTTGGAGATATTTGAGCATTTAAATATTTTATATTATTTTAAATGCCCAAATTCAAATATTTATGATTTAAATCAAAAACCTTAGGATGGCCTAGGAAAATGTGCACCACTTTTGGCAGAGGTTCTGAACCAAGGCAAAAATGATGGGCATTTTAGAAGGGCATTTCAGGTTCATTGAAAAATTATTTTAGTAACCCTAGTTGGTTTCAGAGGGGACTGGGGGTTCTGTCATCCCCATTTCAAGTTTCTGATGAAAGAGTAAACATGATGCAACACTCTAATGCATGACTAGCTAGGGTGTGACAACTCACCCCCACTCAAAAGAATCTCGTCCCGAGATTTGGGTTCCTCCGAGAAGAAGGCGGGATATTCAAGTCGAAGACGATCCTCCCTTTCCCAAGTTGCTTCATCCTCAGAATGGTGCGACCATTGAACCTTGAGAAACTTGATATTATGACGTCGCGTGGTACGTTCGGCTTGATCGAGGATACGAATGGGGTACTCTCGATATGTAAGATTATCTTGGAGATCAAGCGTTTCGTGGTCCACTTCACGGATAGGATCCGAGAAGCAACGCCTGAGTTGAGAAACGTGGAAGACATCGTGGACCCTGGAGAGGTGCGGAGGTAGTTCCAATTGGTAGGCAACTTCTCCTCGTTTGGCGAGAATGCGAAAGGGTCCAATGTAACGAGGAGCCAATTTGCCTTTGATACCGAAGCGATGGGTTCCCTTCAGAGGGGTGACCCGAAGATAAGCCTTCTCGTCAATTTCGAAAGTCATAGCCTTATGTTTTCGGTCATATTGACTCTTTTGACGAGATTGGGCTGTTTTCAACTTTTCACGAACGATACGAACTTGTTCTTCTGCTTCCTGAATCATATCCGGGCCAAAGAATTGTCTTTCCCCGGTCTCTGACCAATTAAGGGGTGTTCGACATCGTCGTCCATAGAGGACTTCAAAAGGGGCTTTACCCAAGCTAGATTGATAGCTGTTGTTGTAAGCGAATTCGGCAAATGGAAGGCACTTCTCCCAGTCCATTCCGAAAGAGATAACAGAGGCTCGAAGCATGTCTTCTAGAATCTGATTGACGCGTTCCACTTGACCACTCGACTGAGGGTGGAAGGCGGTGCTAAAGGAGAGACGAGTTCCCATAGCATTTTGGAAACTTTCCCAAAATCGAGAGGTGAAAAGACTTCCTCGATCCGAATTGATTTCCAAAGGAACACCATGAAGGGACACTATTCGGGAGATGTATAAGTCTGCCAGCTGACTAGCGGTTATACTCTCGCGAACAGGTAGGAAATGAGCTACCTTGGAAAGACGATCGACCACGACGAAAATAGCATTATTCCCTCTTTTGGTCCTGGGAAAACCGGTAATGAAATCCATACCAATTTTATCCCATTTCCATTCAGGAATAGCTAAGGGTTGAAGGGTGCCAGCAGGCCGTTGATGCTCTGCTTTTACACGACGACAGACGTCGCAATTAGCAATATACTGAGCAATTTCTCTTTTCATCCTAGTCCACCAGAACCTCTGGCGTAGGTCCTGATACATTTTAGTGCTACCGGGATGAATGGTGAGAGGAGATTCATGAGCCTCCTTAAGGATCAGCTGCCGTAGATGCTGGTTCTTGGGAACCACTAGACGGTTCTCAAAGTACACAACACCATGATCATTGGTGGAGAAACAACTAGCACCTCCGCTAGCAATGTTCTCTTTGATTTTAGATATTCCCTTATCTCGCTTTTGGGCAGCGATGATTTGATCCGTAAGAGTAGGTTTTGCTACCAAGGTGGAAAGAAAACCTTGAGGTACAATGTGAAGGTTAAGCTTCCGAAATTCCTCATGGAGAAGCGGTTGACTTTGTTGTAACATCAGGTTGTTACAATAAGATTTACGACTTAGCGCATCAGCCATAACGTTGGCTTTCCCTGGGGTATAGGTTATTCCTAAGTCGAAGTCTGTGATCAATTCAACCCAACGTCTCTGCCTGAGATTCAAATCCGGTTGGGTGAAAATATACTTCAGACTTTGGTGATCAGTGAATATTTCGCAACGATTACCGAGGAGGTAATGTCGCCAGGTCTTAAGTGCATAGACTACGGCTGCAAGCTCTAGATCATGAGTAGGATAATTCTCCTCATGTGGGTGCAATTGCCGTGAAGCGTAAGCAATTACGTGTCGATCTTGCATGAGAATGCAACCTAGTCCTTGTCGCGAGGCGTCGCAGTAGATAACAAAGTCTTTGGAGAAGTCTGGCGGTACCAGCACGGGAGCAGAGGTCAGGCGTCTTTTCAGTTCCTGAAAGCTGTGCTCACATTGTGGAGTCCATTCGAACTTCTTATCTTTCTTGAGGAGTTCGGTTAGAGGTTTGGCAACCTTGGAGAAGTTCTCGACAAAGCGACGACAATAGCTCGCTAAGCCTAGAAAACTCCGAACTTGCTTGACCGATTCGGGTGGAGTCCAGTTAAGGACGGCTTGAACTCGCTCAGGGTTAACAGCAATACCTTTACCAGATATTACATGACCCAGATAGGTCACTTCTGACAACCAGAATTCACATTTAGAGAATTTGGCATAAAGGCGATGCTCTCGAAGTTTCTTCAACACTAGCCTTAGATGTTCGGCATGTTCTTCCTCGTTCTTGGAGTAGATGAGTATATCATCGAGATAAACTACGACGAATTTATCCAAATACTCCATGAAGATTGAGTTCATTAACCGAGAAAAGGTGGCTGGAGCGTTGGTTAAACCGAAGGACATGACGGTGTACTCGTATTGGCCATAACGAGTAACAAAGGCCGTTTTAGGAATGTCCCCGTTTCTGATTTTGATTTGATGGTAGCCCAACCTCAAATCCATCTTGGAGAAGACTGAGGATCCAGCGAGCTGATCATACAGGTCGTTGATCCTGGGAAGCGGGTATTTGTTCTTGATTGTGACCAAATTGACAGGTCGGTAATCTACAACCATCCGGTCCGTACCATCCTTCTTCTTGACGAATAGGACGGGGCAAGCCCACGGAGATGAACTAGGGCGGATGAAACCCTTTTTCAAGGACTCATCGAGTTGTTTCTTAAGCTCGGCTAGTTCTAGGGGTGCCATCTTATAGGGTCTTCTAGCAATCGGAACGGTTCCTGGAATGAGGTCTATTACGAACTCAACATCCCTGTCAGGTGGAACACCTGGCAATTCCTCTGGAAAGACATCCGGGAAGTCACGGACTACCGGAACGTCCTCAAGGTCTGGCAAAGGGCTGGCGTTAAGAGAATATAATTGTCGCTTGGCTATTCGGGTCAAAACATTGACTATCTTCCCCGAAGGATGGGTGAGTTGAACAGTCCTAGAGAAGCAATCAATTTTGGCTTGATGAGCTGACATCCAGTCCATACCCAAAATGATATTAATATCTGAAGATTTAAGGGCTATCAAAGATGCGAGAAAAACAAGTCTGTCGACTTGGATTTCATTTCCATGGCTTACTCTAGAAGTTTGCCATTTGGATCCCGGAGTTTGAATTACCATAGAGGATGGCAAGTCACAGAATGCAACGTTATGCAAACGAGCATAATTTTCAGATATAAAAGAATGAGAGGCTCCTGTATCGAAAAGAACAGATGCCGGGTGGCAATTAACAAGAAGCGTACCGAGAACGACGTTGGGATCTTCTTGAGCTTCTTCGGCAGAGATACAGTTGACATGGCCACGTGAAGCGGTGACCGGTTTAGCATGAAACACTTTTCCTGTCGGCTTGCCACGGCCAACAGCTTTAGCAGATTGATTGGGGTTGGTCTGGGGACACTCACGCATATAATGACCAGATTCCCCACACTTGAAACAAGTCACGGAACTGGTACGTGGAGGAGCATTATTGGTTGGACCCCCATAGGGCTTGGCTGGGGCAGACTGTTGAACGGGGCGAGGCGCCTGGAAAGATGGCCTCGGTGTGAATCTGGGTGGCAGGGCGGTGTTGGGTACCCACACGCGGCGCTTCTGAGGACCAGCACCGGATGAGGAACCCGTGTCACGTCCATGCTTGCGTGTTGCGTCATAGTCAGTCTGACCAGTTTCAGCACTGATGGCTTTGTTGACAAGTTTCGAAAAAGATGTGCACTCATGCAGACGGAGGTCGCGGCGAAGCTCAGGACTAAGGCCCTTACGGAACCTTGCTTGCTTCTTGGCGTCAGTAGAAACTTCCTCGGTTGCATATCGGGCGAGATTACCAAACTCCCTGCTATAGGCATCCACAGAAAGTCGGCCTTGGGTGAAACTGCAAAATTCTTCACGTTTACGGTCCATGAGACCCTCCGGAATGTGATGTTCACGGAAAGCCTCGCTGAACTCAGCCCAAGTAGTGACATGGCCCGCTGGGCGCATAGCTCCATAATTCTCCCACCATAGACTGGCGGGGCCTTCAAGATGATATGCAGCAAAGGTGACCTTGTCAGCCTCCGCTACCAGCGCGGAACGCAGTTTGTGAGAGATACTGCGAAGCCAGTCATCAGCGTCGAGAGGCTCGACGGAGTGGTGGAACGTGGGTGGATGCAATTTGATAAAATCACTGAGTGACACCACGTTAGCCCTCTGATGGTGTGCTGTATTCTGTTCAATACGCTCCAACAAACGGTTTGTCTCCCGCTTGTTTCTCTCAGCTTCCATCATCACCTCGGCTAGTGAAGGAGGATGAGGCAGATTTTCATTCCTGGCTTCACTGCCTTCGGCCTGCTCTTGGGAAGCAGGGTTAGCGCGCGTGTTGACCATCCTAGGTAGACAAGACAAAGATTTAGTCAGGATGGTAAAATTCCGACATAGGATACATAATGTAAGGAATAACTCGGAATGCAAGATGATCATCCGTATGACATGGTAGATACAGAAACTGCTTCTTTTATTCCATCGTCATACACACCATACAGGGTTTAGTACAAGACCAAACAAAGTACTATTACGGTGAAAAGAGGATTACATCTCATCGGAGGCATTCCAAGCTCCTATACATTATTTTTCTACACCCCCGGAAGGAGTACAAACTAGGTCATATCCCACGAGTCACGCAGGACGATAGACGACACAGCTAGTGCGAACTAGTGATACTACTACTAGCTCAGACTGATCCGTAGTAGTCCTCGTAGAAGTCACCTCCATAGCCTGGAAGTTCAACATGTTCATCCGGAAATAGACGATCTCGCGGAGCTTGTGGACCATAGGGGCTAGGATGAGGTCGTGGACCAACAAACGGTGGCCTGCGGGGACCGCGAGGTGGGGTGATGCCTCCTACATCACGCCAAACCATCACGTCTGGCAGAGCAGATCTCACAGGATAGAGATCGCGCATATCTGAATATCCAGCTTGCACCGCCGGTGCGAACCGAGTCAAAGTGGCCCAGTGGTCAGCACGGGTATTGAAGAGCTCTAACCTTAAGGCCCGATTTTCACGGTCCTTATCCTCGAGCATCTCAGCAGTGGTGCGAGTCCGTGAATCCTCCTGAGTGGAGTCAGCATAGATAGCCTGGAGATACCCTTGTGCTCCCGGAAGCGATCCTGGCATATACCGGAAATCAGAGTCCCGAAATAAACCAGATCTGACTCGCATAATGGTCATCATGGAGTAGGCGGCGTCCTGCACAGCCATCTCAATAGTAACCCCGAGTCCATAGGAGCAGTGAAGAGGCTCGGTGGATCCAGGATAAGATGGAAATATCCTGACAGTGCAGAGGTACTGGCTTTGATTAAAGTCTCGGAATTGCTCTTCGACCGTGTACTCAGGATACCAGCGGTATCCAGCCTCAGTCATTACCCTGACCAACTTGGCAGTATGGCCGGGTACATCTAGGCATCGAGTCAGGCGAACCACTTGATTGAGGTCGCGAGTGGCCATCTGAAAGCACAATTATAATGCAAAGGCATTAGAATTTCTAGCAAAATTTTGGCAGCATAACAGCTGTAAATGCTCAAAAAGGATATTGAGACATTTGACAAAGGATTTCGTGCATACTCAACATCATCATATCAAAGTTCCGAAACCATTCTAACAACATAATGTGGTAGTAGAACTGATCTAGGCTGGTAACCATCAAACTTATAAGGTACTACTGATTAGTAACTCGTGATCCTGATAGAGAGAACAGATCCTAATTCCTTAACCCCCGGTGGAAGAATGGACTGACTCAGATCAGAAAGTCATAAGGTATAAGGAGTAAAAAGAGCCTTACGTTCCAACCCACAAACAATTCCCCTACATATAACTAAAGAATTTCTAGACTCAACATCGACCAGTTTGGCTTGGAGAACCTACAGGCAGTCCGGCTCTGATGCCAACGCTGTCAGGACCCCGACTCGATGTCACATCGATCTAGCCGGTAACACCTCATATCACTTTGCGGCCTCACGCACGGTATCCCCACGGGTGTCGTCTTACCTTTGCCCGGGACCGTTTGCGCCTTTTGGCTCACGTATATGATAGTGTCGCTAGCATCCATATGATAAGGAGCCCGGGCTGACATGACTAGTCGTAAACCCAAAGTGGCACAGACTTACAGGGACAGGCATCCATGACCCAGCTTCGAACGTGTCGGTCATCAGCAAGTGGGTCCGGGCTGTAGCACTGGGCTAGCAGGACTCCGGTAAACCGGGCTGTAGCGGGCTAACAGGACTCCGGTACTCAAAGCGTGACATTTCCCCGAAGGGACAGACACAGGAACGAGGAAGGACACATGCCGGCCAGCCTAAGTGTTCCAGAGCAGTAGCAAGCTACCATGGCTCAGCGGTAACACTAGGAGACATTTCCCGGTAAGAGAGGCTACTAAAGATAAACAACTAGATAGTCAGATCCCACACATACCAAGCATTTCAATCATACACACAATATGCTCGATATGTGCAAATACAACGAAGCATCACAACATGACTCTATGACACAAGTACTTTATTTAGGGCTCAGGGAGCCATACATAACATACACAAAGGTACGGGTCTCGCGACCCAACATACAAGTCATACAGTCATACAAGCCAACAGCGGAAGTAACTTGTCTGAGTACAGACAACTAGTAAAATAAAAGAGGCTTGGAAAGCCTAGCTATACTACGTGGTCCTCCACAAGCTCAGGGTCACCACCTGGGTCTTTAGCCTACTCGTTGATGTCAACGTCTACATAGAACCCATCAGAAGGGGTTGCAGCGTCTTCTGTAAAAATGTAGATTATAGCAACATGAGTACAAAGGTACTCAGCAAGACTTACATCAGATCCTACATACATGCATAGTATCAAGAAGGGTTGGTGGAGTTATTGCAGCAAGCCAGCTTTGACTCTTGGCTAGACTATCCTACGATACTCCAACTTGAAATGGTTTTGCGCACACGAGTCCACTATTCACCACTTCAATACACTACCGAGGATCCACCTCCGTCTTCCTACGGAAGAGCCATCCTCGGCACTCACACTTATCTTGAGGCTTTTAGTAGTTTCCCATTTACTTGTCTATGAACTGTATAGGCAACCAAGTAGTCCTTTACCGCGGACGCGGCTATTCGAATAGATCATGTTAACCCTGCAGGGGTGTACTTCTTCATACATGTTTCACCACTTAGCGTCTGCACACGACATGTGCTCGGCAGACTTCAAGCGAAAGCCGACGTGGGTGTAGACCACGACCTACCTAAACACTTAAGCCTCTAGTCCAGGTTTATCGCCTATTCAGGTTCCATCCGCAGGGAGTCCGGCCGAGGTTTCCCATACGGCCCCGAACGATGTGAACAGGGTTCCCGAGATACCTAACGGGTATTCGGTACACCGTGCCACGTACCTACCGCATCACAGCCCACCCCTACGGTCAGCGCTGTCCACGGCCTCCAGTAGGCTACAAACACCAGAAACTACTTGCAACTCCTGGACAGAGAGCTAGGGTGAATAAGAAGTCGAGCGGGGTCATATTTCAGGGCCCAATGTATGGTAGTAGCTGATTCTTAAATCACACATACAGATCTCAGTGCTTAAGGTCGGCTTCAATGAAACAACCCACCATGTACTCCTACATGGCCTCTCATCGATACCTTTACCAAATCGTGTTCACCACACCACTCTCATTACCAACATAATCATTTCACTCCAGCCCATCACCCCGATGAACCAGACCTGACACGACTCTAAGCATAGCAGGCATAGCAAGGTAGGAACAACACATACATATGGCTCAATCAACTCCTACACATGCTAGTGGGTTTCATCTAGTTACTGTGGCAATGACAGGTCATGCAGAGGAAATGGGTTCAACTACCGTAGCACACAGCAGTTTGAATCGCGTTGTCTTAATGCAGTAAAAGAGAGCAGGAGCGAGAACATGGGATTGTATCGATATGATCAAATGGTTGGTTGCTTGCCTGATGGTTCGATGCACGGATACGGTTCTTCGTTAGGGTAATCGCGGTACTCCTCGGGGACAGAACCTGTCGCAAAGGACATCGATACACAAGCATCACCAAACAATGTGCAACAATATGATGCATGCATGAAACATGGCAATATGAGTGTGTTGGGCTAATGCAACTAAAGCCAGAAGGGTTTGAACAAATTTGAATCAAAGATTCAAATTCCAAATTCAAATATGGCCTTTTAAAGTGCCTTTTCTTGTTCTGCTTAAAACATCAATTTAACTTGTTTGATCATGCATGAAAATAGTACAGATGGATAGATTGGATTTTTCTGATCATTTTTCATATATAATTTGTCCAATTTGGAGTTACAGAATAAAAGTTATGAATTTTTGAAGTTTAAATAATATTCTGGAATTTCCTGATTTAATTTAAATCCAGAAATTCAATTACTGCGTCAGCCTGACGTCAGTGTGACGTCAGCAGGTCAACGGAACAGGTCTGGGTCAAACCTGACAGTGGGTCCCGCATGTCAGGGTGATTATTTTAATTAAAACTTAATTAAAACTAATCCTGTTTAATTAACAGGGCTGGGCCCCATCTGTCATTGACTCAGGGGAGTCAACCAGGGCCCACCCGTGGTCAAAGTCAAAGTCGGCTGCCGGCGTTTAGTCGCCGGCGAGCCCGACGCGGCGGCGGGAGTGGTTTTGGCCATTTCGGCCACCAAATGGACCGCGGAGGCCACCGGAGTGGAGCTGAGGGCAACCCGCAGCTCTTGGCGGAGCCCGTTGGGGTCGGGGTGGCCGGGGTCGACGGCGGCGAGCTCGGCTGCGGCCGCCGGGGTTCGGTCGTGCACGGGAGCGGTGCTGGAGCTCGAAGTCGAGCAAAGCGAGGCGCTAGGGATGCTCTACGGGGTCTTGCGAACTCGTTGGACTCGCCGGGGTGACCAAATGGTCACCGGAGCTGCGTCGACGGCGAGCTCGGCGACGGCGGAGGTTCGGCCGTGGTGGGGAGGAGGCTACGGTGAGGGAACGAGGGGAAGGAGAGGGGGAAACGGTGGCGTAGCTCACCGCGGTTGCAGTGGGCGTCGAAGCGGGCTCGGGGACGCGCTGGAGACGGCGAATTCGACGGCGACGGTGGTCGGAGCCCGAAGAGGGGAACGGCGACGTGGCGGCGATGCAGGGCTTCCGGGGAGCTGTGGAGCGGTGGGGAGGAAGAGGGAGTCGAGGCGGAGCTCCTGAGCTAGTCGGGGGAGCGAGGGGTGGTCGGAGACAGCGGCTAAGGCGAACGGCGGCGACGGTGGTGTTCGGCCGGGCGAGGGAGAGAGCGAGGGGAGAGCCGGGGGAGAGTGAGAGAGAGCAGGGGGGAGGCGTGGCGTCGTCCAGGGACACCGAGGCGAGGAGGGGAGGGCAGGCAGGCAGGGAGAGAGGTGGCGTGGCGCGGTGGCCGTGCGCGCGCGCCGGCCACACTCCCCTCCCTCTGTCGGGACGAAGACGACAGAGGAGGGAGGTGGGCTGGGCCGGCTGCTGGCTGGGCCGGCCAGCTGGCTGGGCTGCACAGGGAGGAGCCCAGGTAAGCTTCTCCCTTTTAGTTTTTCTGTTTCTGTTTTTATTTAATATATCTGCAACTTTGTTGAATTAAATAAAATACCTAGGCAACTCCAAAAATCACCAAACTATTTCTGGCCCATAGTTGGATTATTTCCAACATGAAACATTTTAGTTTGGAGATATTTGAGCATTTAAATATTTTATATTATTTTAAATGCCCAAATTCAAATATTTATGATTTAAATCAAAAACCCTAGGATGGCCTAGGAAAATGTGCACCACTTTTGGCAGAGGTTCTGAACCAAGGCAAAAATGATGGGCATTTTAGAAGGGCATTTCAGGTTCATTGAAAAATTATTTTAGTAACCCTAGTTGGTTTCAGAGGGGACTGGGGGTTCTGTCATCCCCATTTCAAGTTTCTGATGAAAGAGTAAACATGATGCAACACTCTAATGCATGACTAGCTAGGGTGTGACAAAGTAGGACTGGCAGCTATGTAGGCCTCGGCTGACCCACGGGGGGCGTATGCGGTAGGTGCCGTATACATAGGTGTGGGAATAACCTGGGCCGTATGTGAAACCTAGCGGAGTCCCTGCGATGGAACCATCGATCGACTAAGATCAGTGTCGCGAGTCATGGTCTACACCCACGTCGGCTTTCGCCCTGAAGTTTGCCGAGCACATGACGTGTGCAGACGCTAATGGTGGAAACATGTATGAAGAAGTACACCCCTGCAGGGTTAACATCATCTATTCGAATAGCCGCGTCCGCAGTAAAGACTACTTGGTTGGCCTATACGGTTCATAGACAAGTAAATGGATACTACTAAAAGCCTCAAATAAGCGTGAGTGCGAGGAAGGTCTTTCGTGGGATGACGGAGGTGGATCCTCGTAGTGTATTGAAGGGGTGGATAGTGGACTCGAGTGTGCAAAACCATTCAAGTTGGAGTCTCATAAGTTAGCTTAGCCAAGAGTCAAAGCTGGCTTGCTGCAATAACCCCACCATCCCTTCTTGATAATGTGCATGTATGTAGGATCTGATGTAAGTCTTGCTGAGTACCTTTGTACTCATGTTGCTTAATTTACGTTTCATAGAAGACGCTGCAACCCCTTCTAATGGGTTCTTCATAGACGTCGATGTTCAACGAGTAGGCTGAAGCTCAGGTGGTGATCCTGAGCTCACGATGGACCATGTAGTATAGTCAGGCTTACCCAAGCCTCTTTTATTTCCTAGTTGTCTATACTCAGACAAGTTACTTCCGCTCTTGGCTTGTATGTTTGTATGACTTGAATGCTGGGTCGTGTGACCCGTACTTGTGTGTATGATATGTATGGCTCTCTAAGCCTTTAAATAAAGTACTTGTGTTGTAGAGTCATGTTGTGATGCCTTGTTGTATTTGCACGTATCGAGCATATTGTGTCTATGATTGAAATGCTTGGTATTTGTGGGATCTGACTATCTAGTTGTTTATCCTTAGTAGCCTCTCTTACCGGGAAATGTCTCCTAGTGCTTCCACTGAGTCATGGTAGCTTGCTACTGCTCCAGAACACTTAGGCTGGCCGGCATGTGTCCTTCTTCGTTCCTGTGTCTTTCGGGGAAATGTCACGCGATGAATACCGGAGTCCTGTTAGCCCGCTACAGCCCGGTTTACCAGAGTCCTGCTAGCCCAGTGCTACAGCCTGGATTCACTCGCTGATGACTGACACGTTCGATGCTGGGTCATGGATGCATGTCCCTGTAAGTTAGTGCCACTTTGGGTTTACGACTAGCCATGTCAACCCGGGCTCCTTGTCATATGGTTGCTAGCGACACTATCATATACGTGTGCCAAAAGGCGCAAACAGTCCCGGGCAAGGTAAGGCGACACCCGTGGGAATACCGTGCGTGAGGCCGCAAAGTGATATGAGGTGTTACATGCTAGATCAATGTGGCATTGAGTCGGGGTCCTGACAGTGTTGGCATCAGAGTCAGACTGCCTGTAGGTTCTCCAAGCCAAACTAGTCGATGTTGAGTCTAGAAATGCTTTAGTTATATGTAGGGGAATTGATTGTGGGATGGAACGTATTTAATCCTTTACCTCATGGCATTCTGATCTGAGTCAGCCTATTCTTCCACCGGGGGTTAAGGATTAGGATCTCTTCTCTCTATTAGGTTCATGTGTTACTAATCAGTAGTACTTTACAGGTTTGTTGGATACAAGCCTAGTTCAGTTCTACTACCCCATTATGTTGCTAAGTTGGACGCAGAATCTTGATATGATGTTGTTGAGTGTCTATGCAATCCTTTGTGAAGTGTCTCAAAATCTTTTTTGAGCATTTACAGCCGTTATGTTATCCAATTTCTGCTAGAAATTCTAATGCCTTGCATTATATCGTGTTTCAGATGGCCTCCCGCACCCAGAATCAAGTTGTTCGCCTGACTCGATGTATCGATGTACCTGGCCATACCGCTATGTTGGTCCGGGTAATGACCGAGGCTGGATACCGTTGGTATCCCGAGTACACCGTTGAGGAGCAGTATAGAGACTTCAATCAAAGCCAATACATGTGCACCGTCAGGATATTTCCTTGTTATCATGGATCCATTGAACCCCTCCATTGCTCATATGGACTTGGGGTTACCATTGAGATGTCAGTGCAAGACGCTGCTTACTCTATGATGACTATTATATGGGCCAGGACTTCCTTGCTTCGGAACACTGACTTCTGCTATATGCCAATGTCACTTCCTGGGGTAGAAGGTTACTTCACAGCTATATAAACCGACTCTTCTCATGAGGATTCGTTGCTCTGCACTACCGCACAGATGCTTGAGGACAAGGACCGTGAAAATCGTGCCTTGGATTGGAGCTTTTCAACTCCCGGTCTGATCACTAGGCCACCTTGACCCGGTTTGCACCTGCTATGCAGGCATGGTATATGGATATGCGGGATCTGTACCCCGTGCGGTCTACTCTGCCGGACCGTATGGACTGGCGTGATGTAGGGGGCATCACTCCTCCCCGTGGACCTCTTCTACCACCGTTTGATGGACCCAGGCCACATCCGAGTCCTTATGGACCGCAGGCTCCACAGGATCGGCTGTTTCTAGACGATCACGTTCAGCTCCCAGGACATGAGGGTAATTTCTATGAGGATTACTACGGAAATGTCTGAGCTGATAGTAGCACCACTAGTTTTGTAACAATTATATTGTCCACCGTCCTGCGTGACTCACGAGATATGACTTAGTGTGTACCACTTTCCGGAGGTGTAGAAAAATAATGTATAGGAGCTTGGGATGCCTCCGATGAGATGTAATCTTCCTTTCACCGCAGTTGTACTCCGTTTGGTCTTGTACTAAACCTTGTATGGTGTGTATGACGATGGAATAAATGTAGCAGTTTCTGTATTTACCATGTCATACGGATGATCATCTTGCATTCCGAGTTATCCATTACATTCTACATTTCTATGTCAAAATCTTATCATTCTGGACTAAACCATTGTTTTGTTTTCCTAGTATGGTCAACACCCGCAACAACCCTGCTCCCCCGGAGCAGGCCGAAGGCAATGGAGTTAGGGATGCAAACCTGCCTCACCCTCCTTCTCTGGCCGAGGTCATGCTAGAGGCTGAGAGAAACAAGCGGGAGACCAACCGTTTGTTGGAGCGCATCAAACAGAACACAACTCTGCATCAGAGGAATAACTTGGTGCCGTTCAGTGACTTCATCAAGTTACATCCACCCACCTTCCATCACTCCGTCGAGCCCCTCGACACCGATGACTGGCTCCGCACTATTACTCACAAGATACGTTCTACACTCGTAGCTGAGGCTGATAAGGTCACTTTTGCTGCCTATCATCTCGAAGGCCCCGCCAGTCTCTGGTGGGAGAATTATGAAGCCATGCGCCCAGCTGGCCATGTCACTACCTGGGCAGAATTTAGTGAGGCTTTCCGCGAACATCACATTCTGGAGGGTCTTATGGACCGTAAGCATGAGGAGTTCTGCAGTTTCACCCAAGGTAGACTCTTTGTGGATGCATACAGCAGGGAGTTCGGTAACCTAGCATGCTATGCAACTGAGGAAGTTTCCACCGATGCCAAGAAGCAGGCAAGGTTCCGCAAGGGACTTAGCCCCGAGCTTCGCCGAGATCTCCGTCTGCACAAGTGCACTTACTTCCAGAAGCTTGTGAACAAAGCCATCAGTGCTGAGACAGGTCAGACTGATTTCAAAGCAACACGCAAGCATGGCCGTGGCATGGGTTCCTCATCTAGTTCTGGTCCTCAAAAGCGCCGGGTGTGGGTGCCTAACACTGCCCTGCCACCCAGGTTCACACCGAGGCCATCCTATCAGGCGCCTCGTCCAGCTCAGCAGTATGCACCAGCCAAGCCCTATGGTGGGCCAACCAACAATGCTCCTCCACGTACCAGCTCCATGACATGCCTCAAGTGTGGGGAACCGGGCCACTACATGCGAGAGTGTCCCCAGACCAACCCCAACCAGTCTGGAAAGGATGTTGGCCATGGCAAGCCAACAGGGAAGGTGTACTACGCCAAGCCGGCCACTGCTGCACGTGGCCATGTGAACTGTGTCTCAGCTAAAGAGGCTCAGGAGGATCCCAACATCATTCTCAGTACGCTCCTTGTTAACTGCCATTCGGCATCTGTTATTTTCGATATTAGAGCATCTCATTCATTCATATCCGAAAACTATGCTCGTTTGCATAACACCGCATGCTGTGACATGCCTTCCACCATGGAAATTTCTACTCCTGGTTCTAGATGGCAAACCTCTAGAGTAAGCCATGGAAATGAAATATAGGTCGACAGACTTGTTTTCCTTGCATCGTTGATAGCTCTCAAATCTTCGGATATTAATATCATCTTGGGTATGGACTGGATGTCAGCCCATCATGCTAAGATTGATTGTTTCTCTAGGACTGTTCAACTTACACATCCTTCGGGAAAGATAGTCAATGTCTTGACCAGAGTAGATAAGCGACAGCTATACTCTCTTAATGTCAGTCCTTTGCCAGACCTCAAAGACGTTCCGGTAGTCCGTGACTTTCCGGATGTCTTTCCAGAAGAATTGCCAGGTGTTCCACCTGACAGAGATGTCGAGTTCGTATATATCTTATCCCAGGAACTGTTCCAATTTCTAGAAGACCCTATAAGATGGCACCACTAGAACTAGCCAAGCTTAAGAAACAACTCGATGAGTCCTTGAAAAAGGGTTTCATCCGTCCTAGTTCATCTCCATGGGCTTGTCCCGTCCTCTTCGTCAAGAAGAAGGATGGTACGGATCGGATGGTTGTAGATTATCGACCCGTCAACTTGGTCACAATAAAGAACAAGTATCCGCTCCCCAGGATCAATGACCTATATGATCAGCTTCCTGGATCCTCAGTCTTCTCCAAGATGGATTTGAGGTTGGGCTATCCTCAAATCAAAATCATGAATGGGGACATTCCCAAAACGGCCTTTGTTACTCATTACGGCCAATACGAGTACACCGTCATGTCCTTCGGTTTAACCAATGCCCCAACCACTTTCTCTCGGTTAATGAACTCAATCTTCATGGACTATTTGGATAAATTCGTCGTGGTTTACCTGATGATATACTCATCTACTCCAAGAATGAGGAAGAACATATCGAGCATCTAAGGCTAGTGTTGATGAAACTTCAAGAGCATTGCCTTTATGCCAAATTCTCTAAATGTGAATTTTGGTTGCCATAAGTGACCTATCTGGGCCACTTAATCTCTGGTAAGGGCATTGCTGTCAATCCCGAGCGAGGTCAAGCCGTTCTTAACTGGACTCCACTTGAATCGGTCAAGCAAGTTCGGAGTTTCCTTGGATTAGCGAGCTATTATCGCCGCTTTGTCGAGAACTTCTCCAAAGTTGCTAAACCTCTAACTGAACTCCTCAAGAAAGATAAAAAGTTCGAGTGGACCCCACAACGCGAGCATAGTTTCCAGGAACTGAAAAGACGCCTGACTTCTTCTCCCGTACGGGTACCACCAGATTTCTCCAAGGACTTTGTTATCTATTGCGACGCCTCACGACAAGGACTAGGTTGCATTCTCATGCAAGATCGACATGTAATTGCTTATGCTTCACGGCAATTGCACCCACGTGAGGAAAATTATCCTACTCATTATCTAGAGCTTGCAGTTGTAGTCCATACACTTAAAACCTGGCGACATTACCTCCTCCGTAATCGTTGGGAGATCTTCACCGATCACCAAAGTCTGAAGTATATATTCACCCAACCGGATTTGAATCTCAGGCAAAGACGTTGGGTCGAGTTGATCACAGATTTTGACTTAGGGATAACTTACACCCCAGGAAAAGCCAATGTCATGGCTGATGCACTAAGTTGTAAATCCTATTGTAACAACCTGATGTTACAACAAAGTCAACCACTTCTCCATGAGGAATTTCGGAAGCTTAACCTTCACATCATTCCTCAAGGATTCCTCTCCACCTTGGTGGCGAAACCTACTCTTACGAATCAAATCATCGCTGCCCAAAAGCGAGATAAAGGGATATCTCGGATCAAGGAGAACCTTGCTAGCGGAGATGCTAAATGTTTCTCTACAAATGATCACGGTGTTGTGTACTTCGAGAACCGTCTAGTGGTTCCCAAGAACTAGCATCTACGGCAGTTGATCCTTAAGGAGGCTCATGAATCTCCTCTCACCATTCATCCCGGCAGCACTAAAATGTATCAGGACCTATGCCAGGGGTTCTGGTGGACTAGGATGAAGAGAGACATTGCTCAGTTTGTTGCTAATTGCGACGTCTGCCGTCGTGTAAAAGCAGAGCATCAACGGCCTGCTGGTACCCTTCAACCTCTAGCTATTCCTGAATGGAAATGGGATAAAACTGGTATGGACTCCATCACCGGTTTTCCCAGGACCAAGAGAGGGAATAATGCTATCTTCGTCGTTATCGATCGTCTTTCCAAAGTGGCCCATTTCTTGCCTGTTCGCGAGAGTATAACCGCTAGCTAGCTAGTAGACTTGTATATCTCTCGAATAGTATCCCTCCATGGTGTTCCACCGGAAATCAACTCATATCGAGGAAGTCTCTCCACCTCTCGATTTTGGGAAAGTTTCCAAAATGCTATGGGAACCCGCCTTTCCTTTAGCACCGCCTTTCACCCTCAATCAAGTGGTCAAGTAGAACGCGTCAACCAGATTCTAGAAGACATGCTTCGAGTTTCTGTTATCTCATTCGGAATGGATTGGGAGAAATGCCTTCCATTTGCCGAATTTGCTTATAACAACAGCTATCAATCCAGCTTGGGTAAAGCCCCTTTTGAAGTTCTCTATGGACGAAGGTGTCAAACACCCCTTAACTGGTCAGAAACTGGGGAGAGACAATTCTTTGGGCCGGATATGATCCAGGAGGCAAAAGAGCAAGTTCGCATCGTTCGTGAAAAGTTGAAAACAGCCCAATCTCGTCAAAAGAGCCAATATGACCGGAAAGATAAGGCTATGACTTTTGAGGTTGATGAGAAGGCTTACCTTCGGGTTACTCCTCTGAAGAGAACCCATCATTTCGGTATCAAAGGCAAATTGGCTCCTCGCTACATTGGACCCTTTGGCATTCTTGCCAAACGAGGAGAAGTTGCCTACCAATTGGAACTACCTCCGCATCTCTCCAGAGTCCACGATGACTTCCACATTTCTCAACTCAGGCGTTGCTTCTCGGATCCTATCCGTGGAGTGGACCACGAAACGCTTGATCTTGAAGATAATCTCACGTATCAAGAGTACATCGTTCGTATCCTCGATCAAGCCGAGCGTACCACTCGACATCATAATATCAAGTTTCTCAAGGTTCAATGGTCACACCATTCTGAGAAGGAAGCAACCTGGGAAAGGGAGGATCGTCTTCGACTCGAGTATCCCGCCTTCTTTCCGAACGAACCTAAATCTCGGGACGAGATTTTTCTGAGTGGGGGTGAGTTGTCACACCCTAGTTAGTTCATGCACTAGAGTGCTTGCATCATGTTTATCATTCATCAGAAACTTGAAATGGGGATGACAGAACCCCCAGCCCCCTCTGAAACCAACTAGGGTTTATAAAAAATATTTTCAATGAACCTGAAATGCCCTTCTAAAATGTCCATCATTTTTGTCTTGGTCCAGAACCTCTGCCAAAAGTGGTTCACATTTTTCTAGGACACTTAAGGTCACTGGATTAATTCCTTATATATTTGCATTTGGGCATTTAAATGCTATAAAATAATTCAAATGCCCAAATAATTCTGGATTTAAGTTAGGGCTATTAGGAATAATCCCAACAGGGCCCACAATTATTTGCAGGATTTTAGGAAATGTTTTCGTATTTTTAATAAAGCCCAACATTTACAGAATTATATAAAAGCAGACCAAATGGAAAAGAGAGAGAGAGACAGGCCAGGCAGCCACTTACCTGGCTGGGCCGGCCATCTGGCCCGTGCCAGTCACCACCTACCTCTGCCAGTAGGCAGAGGAGGGACACCGTGACGCCGCCGACGTTGCCACGCATCTCCCTGCCTGCCTGCCCTCGCCCACGCCAGCGCGACGCCTCGAAACATCTCCTCGGCGCCGCTCCGACCCCCTAGACACCTCACATGCCCCTGCCTCTCTCCTTCGCCCTCTCTCGCCATGGCCGAAGCAGCCGCCGCCGTCCCACCGCCGTAGCCGCACCCACCGTCGTCCACGCGCCGCTCCACTGTGTCCAAAAGCTCCGTCACTCCCTCCTCGACCGACTCACTGAGCCATGCCCCGCCGGAGGCCCCCGAGCGTCTCCACCGAGCTCGTTTACAACCTCCTGACGGCCAGATCGCCTCCGCGGCCCCGCTTGCTCCGGATCGTCACGAACCTCGCCGTCTGCTCTGTCGCAACCACCGTGAGCTTGGCCACCTCCCTACCCTCTCCGCTCTCCTTCGCGTGCACCATAGCGAGCACACCGAGTTTGCCCGCACGCGCCGCCGCCGAGCTCGTCGCTGACGAGGCTCCAGCCACGCCACGGCCACGCCATCTTGTCCACTAACCTCACCACACTCCCAGGAGGCCGTAGCACCACTCCATGTGCCTCGTCGTGCCTCCTAGCGACGAGTCCGAGCTCACCCAAGCTCCGGCCGCTGCCAAACTCGTCGCAAGCGTCATTTCTGGTGACCCCGAGCCCAACCACTAGCACCACCTGCCGCGGCTCGTTCCCAGCTGCCCGTTGTCACGTCCAATATGTGTAACGCCCCGGATTCGATGCGCCAGGTGTCTGCCAGTTATTCGCCGTCGTTGCCATGTCATTTGCTTGTGTGTTGCATATTGCCATGTCATCATGTGCATTTCATTTTGCATACGTGTTCATCTCATGCATCTGAGCCTTTTCCCCGTTGTCCGTTTTGCAATCCGGCACTCCTATGTCCTCCGGCGTCCCCCTCTTCTCTCTTTTCGTGAGTGGGTGTTAAACTTTCTCGGAATGGCCCAAGGCTTGACAAGCGGCCTTGGTATACCACCGGTAGACCGTCTGTCAAGTTTCGTGCCATTTGGAGGTCGTTTGATACTCCAAGGGTTAATCGCGTAGCCCGAAACCCCCCTTTCTCTTTGCAGCCCAACACCCCTCCAGATTGGCCCAAAACCCATCTAACTCCCCTCCATGCTCTCGGTCGTTCAATCAGGATCGCGTGGCCGAAAACCGCTCCTCATTTGGACTCTCCTAGCTCCCTCTACCTATATATAAGCCCCTCCCCCGAAAATCCCGCAGATCAAACCCTAGCAAATCTCCCTCCGCACCGCCGGACATGTCTGCCCGGCGGCTGGACACGTCCGCCCGCGCCCCGCGCCAATCCGGTCGTGCCACGTGGCCTCTCCGCCGCCAGCCACCGCGCCCCGCCGCCGCGGCCCGCCCAGGCCCGCGCGCCGCCCGCGCCCCGTGCGCAGCTCCGCCGCCCCGCGCCGGAGGCCTCGCTCCGCCGCGCCTCCGCGCCTCCCGCGCCGCCGTCCATTGCCGTCGACACCTTCGCCGCCCGGCCTCCACCGCCGGTGCCCTGAGGCGCGAGCCTCCCGGCCCCGCGCGCCCGTGCCTAGCGCTGCCAACTCCGCACTACCCCGGCGCCCTGCCGCGGCCTTCGCCGTCGCCCGCCGCCTCCTCTCGGGCGCCGCCCGTCCCCGTGACCACGCCTGGCCGGCGCCGCCTGCTCCTCCCGGCCTCCTCCCGCAGCTCCCTCCGGCGACCGCGCCCCGCCTCCGGCCGGCCCTCTCCTCAACCCTGCCGGCCCCTTCTCCTCCGACCACATTCCGGCGAACCTCGGGTTCCGCGCCTTGGATCCAGATCTAAGCATGAGGTTGACTTTCCCCCCTCTTATATTTGCCCAAGTCCCCAGATTCCAGTAATTTTCATGCCATGTTCGTCATGCTGTATCTCTGCATCCGTAGCTCCGTTTCGTGCGTGCAATATGTCAAATTGTTCGACTCGTCGAGTGCATCATTTTGTTCCATTGCATCATATTAATTTGATGTCATCTTGATGCCTGAATCATCGTTGTAAGAGTGCTTCATGATGTTTTCTGCTGTCTGTTAATAGAACGAGCTCTTTTGTCATTTTTGCCATGATTGATGTGTGCATCCTATGAGGTTGATGTCTACATGTGTTTTGAACTATGCCATGTCTTATTTACAGAGGTGCTTACCATGTATTTTAGTGATCAATGTGGTGACTAGCACAAGCATGCAAACTAGGCTTCGTGATATTGCTGATTTTAGTCCCTGTTCTGCTGTTATTTTGATGCCATGTAAACTTGATGCTACAGAGAGATCCATGCATATTTTGAGATACTTCAGTAAGGGTGTTTTGAACATGTGGTTATGTTCTATCCATTCATGCCATTGGTTGCAATTGTTGAGTAGTCTAGCATGTCATTTTCGTGCTCTACTTTTGCTTCAAAATGTTTCCTGGCAGATTGTTTACGTGTTATTCAATTTGGCCAAGCTTGCTATAGTTGATCCTTGCATGCTATGGACTTGTTCTTGACTTTGTTTGTTTCACAAACATGTCTTATTGATGCTACTATGCTTATCTTGTCATGCAATGACTTGTGGTGAGTGAATCGAGCTTGTTAAGTAGGATACATGATGTTGCTGTTTTGCTAGGCTGAATCTGTTATTTCGTGATGCTATATAAACATGTTGCTACTAATCATTCTATGCATAATATGGAGATGTTATATAATCATGTTTTGATCTACATGTCATCCTATATCCATCCATGCCCCTGGTAGAATTTATAGCTTGCTGTAGCTTGTTCATATCTTGCTCCAAAGTTGCTTGAAAATGTTGCTGTCAGTCTATTAACATTAAGTTCAGTTGTTTCCATGTGTTTTCCTAGTGATCCATGCACCCTATGACCTTTCTATTGCCATTCTTAGCTTCACAAATATGTCTTCTTACTGTTGGTTGCCTTGCCATGCCATGTATTGCTCTGTAGTGAGTTGCACAAGCTCATCTACATGCCTTCATAATTCTGTTTCTGCCATGTTTGAATCTGTAATATAACTTGCCATGTTTACGTGGGTGCCATCATATTTTTTGATCCTTTTTGGCTTATGGTCACTAACGGACATTTGATCTATGCATTTAGTAGATTCATGCCATGCCTTTGTTCGCCATGATAATTTCCTGTAACATGTTGTTTGATAGCTCTAAACATTGCATCGTGATGTTATTTTCTGCAAAGTCTGAAATTGTTATTGTTTGCAATCTTACCACGTGTGTTTGAGCATGTTCTAGTGATTTCTGGAGATAGCTCAGTGTTCATGTTTTGTTATGCTTTACCTGTACATCATGCCCATGCCTTTTGTTTTCTTGTTGAGGTCTTGTAGCATATTGTTTTGATGCTTGCAATATGCCTAGTTGCTGTTTTGGACAGATTGTTGCTTAAACTTGTATAGTGTGCATGTGTTGAACCGTTGCTCCGTTTTGAGTGTGCTCTATATGAAACTTGCTTGATTTTGCATGTAGTTTCATATTATCATGTTGCATCCATGTTTTGAGTGTGTTTGCTTGATGTTTGTATGCATTTTGCATCAATGCCATGTTTAACTTGTTTTGCTCATATCTTCTAGGCCGTAGCTCCGAACTAAATGAACTTTATATGTAACTTGACTAGAATCTCGTGTAGATCATCTTGGTGCATCTTAACTTGCTGTTTAACTACTTGAACATAATGTTTATTCATATCTGGACCAATTTCGAAATTTGCATATGAGGACTTGCCGGAATTGTTATATGTTGTTCCCGGCCTCATTTAAACTTGCCTTGATGTGTTGCTCTTGTTTGCATCATCTCTTGCCATGAGTAGCTTCATCTAGATTTGTCATGCATCATGCTTGTTTGCGCATCATGCCTTGTTCATGTGTGGTGTGTTTACCATGTTGTGTGCTTCTTTTCGATAGTTCCTGTTTCGTTGCGATCGTGAGGATTCGTTCGTCTACGCTTGGTTCGGCTTCATCCGTTCGTCTTCTTCATGGACTCGGTCTTCTTCCTTGCGGGATTCCAGGCAAGATGACTGCTACCCTGGATCTCACTACTATCATTGCTATGCTAGTTGTTTCGTTCTATCGCTATGCTGCGCTACCTATTACCTGTTTATCAAGCCATCCCAAATTGCCATGAACCTCTAACCTTTGACACCTTTCCTATGCAAACCGTTGTTTGGCTATGTTACCGCTTTTGCTCAGCCCCTCTTATAGCGTTGCAAGTTGCAGGTGAAGTTGAAGATTGCTCCATGGTGGACAGGATTTTGGTTGGGATATCACAATATCTCTTATATTATTAATGCATCTATATACTTGGTAAAGGGTGGAAGGCTCGGCCTTTTGCCTAGTGTTTTGTTCCACTCTCACCGCCCTAGTTTCCATCATACCGGTGTTATGTTCCTGGATTTTGTGTTCCTTACGCGGTCGGGTGATTTATGGGATCCCCTTGACAGTTCGCTTTGAATAAAACTCCTCCAGCAAGGCCCAAACTTGGTTTTACCATTTGCCTCACCACCACCTATCCCTTTCCCTTGGGTCGGCCAACCCGAGGGTCATCTTTATTTTAGCCCCCCCGGGCCAATGCTTGTCTAAGTGTTGGTCCAAACCGAGCGATGTCCGGCGCCCCCTGGGCAACCAGGGTCTATGCCAACCCGACGTCTGGCTCATCCGGTGTGCCCTGAGAACGAGATATGTCCAGCTTCTATTAGGATTTGTCGGCATAGCGGGAGGCTTTGCTGGTCTTGTTTTACCATTGTCGAAATGTCTTGTAAACCGGGATTCCGAGTCTGATCGGGTCTTCCTGGGAGAAGGTCTATTCCTTCGTTGATCGCGAGAGCTTGTCATGGGCTAAGTTCGGACACCCCTGCAGGGTATAATCTTTCGAAAGTCGTGCCTGCAGTTATAGGCAGATGGGAATTTGTTAATGTCTGGTTGTAGATAACTTGACACCAGATCTGAAATAAAACGCATCAACCGCGTGTGTAGCCGTGATGGTCTCTTCTCGGCGGAGTCCGGGAAGTGAACACGGTTTCTGGGTTTATGTTCGACGTAAGTAGGAGTTCAGGATCACTTATTGATCATTGCTAGCTTCACGACCATTCCTCTTGTTCTCTTCTCGCTCTTATTTGCGTATGTTAGCCACCATATATGCTTAGTCGCTGCTGCAGCCTCACCACTTTACCCCTTCCTTTCCCTTTAAGCTTTGCTAGTCTTGATACCCATGGTAATGGGATTGCTGAGTCCTCGTGGCTCACAGATTACTACAACAACAGTGCAGGTACAGGTTATTCGATGATCATGACGCGAGAGCGATGTTTGCTTGTGTTGGAGTTCTCCTTCTGCTTCTGCGATCAGGGGATAGGTTCCAGGTCGGCAGCCTCGGCTAGCAGGGTGGATGTCATTTGAGTTTCTGTTTGTGTTTCATCCGCAGTCAGATGATGCTCTTATGTATTGTGATGTTGTATTCGTGTGGCATTATATGCCTTATGTATGTATCCCCATCTATTATGTAATGTTGATGTAATGATATCCACCTTGCAAAAGCATTTCAATATGCGGGTCTATCCTTGGTGGGACCTTCGAGTTCCTTTTGGATAGGGTCGCATATTGGGCGTGACAAGTTGGTATCAGAGCCTCGACCGACCCTAGGATCCCCCCTTGATTGATCGGTAGTTTGGCCGTTGTTGAGTCTAGAAGAAAACTGTTGTCGGAGTCTAGTTATATCGGAGAGTAGGAGTTCTTTTTACTCCTCTGCCCCTTCGTTGCTCTGGTAAGGAATCTGACGTAGGTGTTTTGAATTACTCCTCTTCCCATTCAAATTTTCTTTAGGATCACGCAGTTGGTTTTTCGTTCTTTGTTCCTCAGCTCTTTTATCCGGTGCATTTCTCGTCTAGTCGACTCGAGCCTCTTCATCTTTGAGTTCAATCCTCAGTTGTTTTCTTTTTCCCACCCACCCACCCCTTTTCTTCTCGGATCCGGAGTCCGTAATCGAGTATCCATCCTACTCGTGCGAAGTCTTTGAATTCTTTCCTCAATGATTTTAATCGGTGTTTTCCCTTCAAGATATTCGTCGATTTCCCCTTCCAGGTTGCCTTTGTTTTCCCTCCCTCCCACCCTCTTCTTTCCGGAGCCTGAGTTTGTTTCAAGCATAAATTTCATTCGTGCAGAGGATCTTCAGTCTTTCCTCAGTTATTTCAACCGGTGAATTCTCGTCTTGTTCGTCATTATTCATCTCTTTTCTTCTCTGGTGGATTCAATTCCATCTTCGGTAGTGATTATATTCTTTCCCTTAGCTCAAGTGTTTTCCCTGCTCGTTTGCCTCTCACCATTCAATCATTCCGGAGTGTTGAAGACATCTCAGGAGATTCGTCTGTGTTCCAATTAATTCGAGGTTGTCACCTCATTTAAATATTTCAATTGTTCCGGTGCATCATCTATCTCTTCAACAATCCTTTCCAACGGTGTTTTCTCTTCAGTGGGCCCTAACCCACAGGTCTTTTCCCAGTATCTTACCTGACTCTTCTAATTTCCTCGGAGTTATTCTCAATTCTTTTCAAAGTTGTGACGTAAGAATGGATTTCATCAGTCACATGACTTTTCCAAGATCGATTTCAAATCATTTCATTGTTGGCTCAACCTCTCTGCTTTTCATTCTCCCAGAGTATCTCAGCAATTTTTGTGGTGTTTCCCGTCGATATCTGAAGACCGAAGAAATCTTGCCCGTTCTCTCGAAGTTTCGTGGTTCTAGCTTCATGTTATCCTCGCGAATTATTCCATTTGTCAGATATTCTTTTCATCCATCCGGAGTATGTCAGAAGCTGTTTTCCCGTTTCCTTTCATCGGAGGCCATCATTCCAGTTTTTGTTCTCTATTTATCCCGGTGCTTCGTTCAAGTGTTCTTTAATCAGCTCATGATCTCTTTGTCCTTTTCCATCTAAATCCCCTCAGGCATATTTGATCGTCTAATTCTTCCCGGTGATTCATTCTCGTTCGTCAGTCATTTTCGAATTCTTATGGTGGTTCGTTCAAGATTCTTTTTCCTTGATTATCATATTAATTCATTCGTTCTTTTCAATCCTACCGGTGGTTCATGAAGACCTTCTCAAGTTTGCGCTATATCTCTTCTCAATCCTTTTCAAGAAGAATAAGTAATATGCAAAATCCATCTTGTCATCAATTTAATTTGATGAAGGATAAGCATACAATGAATCTTATTCTTATTTCATCAGTGTGTTTAATCCCTTCGGAATTTGTTCGTGATGAATAAATTCTAGTTCCTAGTGTTTTCATCTTTTCTTTTCCGGAGTTCAAATTTTCCTCGGCCATTTCGTCGGAACCTCCATCTAAATCATCGCAAGGCTCATCTTATTCTTTCATCCTTCATCTCTATATCATCATCCTTTTGTCACCGGAGTTCTTCATGGTGGTTCTTCATGATTTAATTCATTATTTCAAGAGTTCATCAAGTTTTGTTGGTGGAGTTCAAGTATCTTTTCTTCTCGCGTCTCAAAGTGCAATTAATTCTCCGTATTCTTTTGAAGTGGAGTTTTGCATTTCTTCGTTCTTCGCAGCTATTCAATCTTTTCCGCTTGTGGTCGGTGATCACCTCATAATTTTGAGATGTTTTCCATAAGTCCACATCAAGCTTATTCTTTCGTTGTTGGTTTTCTCAACAACTCTGTTCAACCCTTCCTTCTAAGTTCATTTCATTCCATTCTTTCAATTCTTCCGGAGGCATTGTGTTGCTTATGTCGTCAAGTGACATCCCATCTTGTGAAGTTCGTGTTCTATTCCTCCATGTTTCAGCCGGAGTGCTGCCTAAATCCTTCCATTCATATTCCTTTCTTATCTCGTTCTAACCGGAGTGGTTTCACAGTCTATCTGATTCCGTGAGCTTTCGATTCTTGTCATTCTCGTCGTTCCTCTCTTCTTCTCGAGTGCTCTCGATTCTTTGCTTATTCTCTTGAGCTCTAGTTTCACCTCATCCCTTTTCCCTTCCGTCTCGGTCCTAAGATCTCGGGACGAGATCTCTTGTTAGTGGAGGAGTGTTGTAACGCCCCGGATTCGATGCGCCAGGTGTCTGCCAGTTATTCGCCGTCGTTGCCATGTCATTTGCTTGTGTGTTGCATATTGCCATGTCATCATGTGCATTTCATTTTGCATACGTGTTCGTCTCATGCATCCGAGCCTTTTCCCCGTTGTCCGTTTTGCAATCCGGCACTCCTATGTCCTCCGGCGTCCCCCTCTTCTCTTTTTTCGTGAGTGGGTGTTAAACTTTCTCGGAATGGCCCGAGGCTTGCCAAGCGGCCTTGGTATACCACCGGTAGAGCGCCCTGTCAAGTTTCGTGCCATTTGGAGGTCTGTTTGATACTCCAACGGTTAACCTGCGTAGCCCGAAACCCCTCATCTCTTGCAGCCCAACACCCCTTTCCAATACTGGCCCAAAAACCCATCTAATGCCCTCCATGCTCTCGTCGTCGATCACGATCGCGTGGCCGAAAACCGCTCCTCATTTGACTCTCCTAGCTCCTCTACCTATAATATAAGCCCATCCCCGAAATTCCGCAGTCCAAACCCTAGCCCGTTCCCTCCGCGCCGCCGGACATGTCCATCGCGCGACATGTCCGCGACACGTCCGCCATCCCCACGCGACCGTTCCGCCGTGCCGAGCAGTGCGCACTGCCCGGCCGCCACCGTCTCCCGCCGCGCGCGGCCCGCGGGCCGGCGCGGCCCGCCCGAGCCCGCGCGCCGCCTCGGCTCGCGTCGCGCCGCGCCCCGCGGCGCCGTTGCCCGGGCCTCCGCGCCTCCCGCGCCGCTGTCCATCGCTGTCGACACCTTCGCCGCCCGGCCTCCGCCGCCGGCGCCCCGAGGCGCGAGCCTCCCGGCCCCGCGCGCCCGCGCCTAGTGCCGCCACCTCCGCGCTGCCCCGGAGCCCTGCCGCGGCCTTCGCCGTCGCCCGCCGCCTCCTCTCGGGCGCCGCCCGTCCCCGTGACCACGCCCGGCCGGCGCCGCCTGCTCCTCCCGGCCTCCTCCCACAGCTCCCTCCGGCGACCGCGCCCCGCCTCCGGCCGGCCCTCTCCTCAACCCTGCCGGCCCCTTCTCTTCCAGCACATTCTGGCGAACCTCGTGTTCCGCACCCTGGATCCAGATCTAAGCATGAGGTTGACTTTCCCCCCTCTGATATTTGCCTAAGTCCCCAGATTCCAGTAATTTTCATGCCATGTTCGTCATGCTGTATCTCTACATCCGTAGCTCCGTTTCGTGCGTGTAATATGTCAAATTGTTTGTCTCGTCGAGTGCATCATTTCATTCCATTGCATCATATTCATTTGATGTCATCTTGATGCTTGAAGCATCATTGTAAGAGTGCTTCATGATGTTTTCTGCTGTCTGTTAACAGAACGAGCTCTTTTGTCATTTTTGCCATGATTGATGTGTGCATCCTATGAGTTTGATGTCTACATGTCTTTTGAACTATGCCATGTCTTATTTACAGAGGTGCTTACCATGTATTTTTGTGATCAATTTGGTGACTAGCACAAGCATGCAAACTAGGCTTCGTGATATTGCTGATTTTAGTCCCTGTTCTGCTGTTATTTTGATGCCATGTAAACTTGATGCTACAGAGAGATCCATGCATATTTTGAGATACTTCAGTAAGGGTGTTTTGAATGTGTGGTTATGCTCTATCCATTCATGCCATTGGTTGCAATTATTGAGTAGTCTAGCATGTCATTTTCGTGCTCTACTTTTGCTTCAAAATGTTTCCTGGCAGATTGTTTACGTGTTATTCAATTTGGCCAAGCTTGCTATAGTTGATCCTTGCATGCTATGGACTTGTTCTTGACTTTGTTTGTTTCACAAACATGTTTTATTGATGCTACTATGCTTATCTTGTAATGCAATGACTTGTGGTGAGTGAATCGAGCTTGTTAAGTAGGGTACATGATGTTGCTGTTTTGCTAGGCTGAATCTGTTATTTCGTGATGCTATATAAACATGTTGCTACTAATCATTCTATGCATAATATGGAGATGTTATATAAACATGTTTTGATCTACATGTCATCCTATATCCATCCATGCCCCTGGTAGAATTTATAGCTTGCTGTAGCTTGTTCATATCTTGCTCCAAAGTTGCTTGAAAATGTTGCTGTCAGTCTGTTAACATTAAGTTCAGTTGTTTCCATGTGTTTTCCTAGTGATCCATGCACCCTATGACCTTTCTATTGCCATTCTTAGCTTCACAAATATGTCTTCTTACTGTTGGTTGCCTTGCCATGCCATGTATTGCTCTGTAGTGAGTTGCACAAGCTCATCTACATGCCTTCATAATTCTGTTTCTGCCATGTTTGAATCTGTAATATAACTTGCCATGTTTACGTCGGTGCCATCATATTTTCTGATCCTTTTTGGCTTATGGTCACTAAGGGACATTTGATCTATGCATTTAGTAGATTCATGCCATGCCTTTGTTCGCCATGATAATTTCCTGTAACATGTTGTTTGATAGCTCTAAACATTGCATCGTGATGTTATTTTCTGCAAAGTCTGAAATTGTTATTGTTTGCAATCTTACCACGTGTGTTTGAGCATGTTCTAGTGATTTCTGGAGATAGCTCAGTGTTCATGTTTTGTTATGCTTTACCTGTACATCATGCCCATGCCTTCTGTTTTCTTGTTGAGGTCTTGTAGCATATTGTTTTGATGCTTGCAATATGCCTAGTTGCTGTTTTGGACAGATTGTTGCTACAACTTGTATAGTGTGCATGTGTTGAACCGTTGCTCCGTTTTGAGTGTGCTCTATATGAAACTTGCTTGATTTTGCATGTAGTTTCATATTATCATGTTGCATCCATGTTTTGAGGTGTTTGCTTGATGTTTGTATGCATTTTGCATCAGTGCCATGTCTAACTTGTTTTGCTCATATCTTCTAGGTCGTAGCTCCGAACTAAATGAACTTTATATGTAACTTGACTAGAATCTCGTGTAGATCATCTTGGTGCATCTTAACTTGCTGTTTAACTACTTGAACATAATGTTTATTCATATCTGGACCAATTTCGAAATTTGCATATGAGGACTTGCCGGAATTGTTATATGTTGTTCCCGGCCTCATTTAAACTTGCCTTGATGTGTTGCTCTTGTTTGCATCATCTCTTGCCATGAGTAGCTTCATCTAGATTTGTCATGCATCATGCTTGTTTGCGCATCATGCCTTGTTCATGTGTGGTGTGTTTACCATGTTGTGTGCTTCTTTTCGGTAGTTCCTGTTTCGTTGCGATCGTGAGGATTCGTTCGTCTATGCTTGGTTCGGCTTCATCCGTTCGTCTTCTTCATGGACTCGGTCTTCTTCCTTGCGGGATTCCAGGCAAGATGACTGCTACCCTAGATCTCACTACTATCATTGCTATGCTAGTTGTTTCGTTCTATCGCTATGCTGCGCTACCTATTACCTGTTTATCAAGCCATCCCAAATTGCCATGAACCTCTAACCTTTGACACCTTTCCTATGCAAACCGTTGTTTGACTATGTTACCGCTTTTGCTCAGCCCCTCTTATAGCGTTGCAAGTTGCAGGTGAAGTTCAAGATTGCTCCATGGTGGACAGGATTTTGGTTGGGATATCACAATATCTCTTATATTATTAATGCATCTATATACTTGGTAAAGGGTGGAAGGCTCGGCCTTTTGCCTAGTGTTTTGTTCCACTCTTGTCGCCCTAGTTTCCGTCATACCGGTGTTATGTTCCCGGATTTTGCGTTCCTTACGCGGTCGGGTGATTTATGGGACCCCCTTGACAGTTCGCTTTGAATAAAACTCCTCCAGCAAGGCCCAACCTTGGTTTTACCATTTGCCTCACCGCCACCTATCCCTTTCCCTTGGATCGGCCAACCCGAGAGTCATCTTTATTTTAGCCCCCCCGGGCCAATGCTTGTCTAAGTGTTGGTCCAAACCGAGCGATGTCCGGCGCCCCCTGGGCAACCATAGTCTATGCCAACCCGACGTCTGGCTCATCCGGTGTGCCCTGAGAACGAGATATGTGCAACTCCTATCGGGATTTGTCGGCACAGCGGGAGGCTTTGCTGGTCTTGTTTTACCATTGTCGAAATGTCTTGTAAACCGGGATTCCGAGTCTGATCGGGTCTTCCTGGGAGAAGGTCTATTCCTTCGTTGATCGCGAGAGCTTGTCATGGGCTAAGTTGGGACACCCCTGCAGGGTATAATCTTTTGAAAGCCATGCCTGCAGTTATAGGCAGATGTGAATTTGTTAATGTCCGGTTGTAGATAACTTGACACCAGATCCGAAATAAAACGCATCAACCGCGTGTGTAGCCGTGATGGTCTCTTCTCTGCGGAGTCCGAGAAGTGAACACGGTTTCTGGGTTTATGTTTGACGTAAGTAGGAGTTCAGGATCACTTATTGATCATTGCTAGCTTCACGACCGTTCCTCTTGTTCTCTTCTCGCTCTTATTTGCGTATGTTAGCCACCATATATGCTTAGTCGCTGCTGCAGCCTCACCACTTTACCCCTTCCTTTCCCTTTAAGCTTTGCTAGTCTTGATACCCATGGTAATGGGATTGCTGAGTCCTCGTGGCTCACAGATTACTACAACAACAGTTGCAGGTACAGGTTATTCGATGATCATGACGCGAGAGCGATGTTTGCTTGTGTTGGAGTTCTCCTTCTGCTTCTTTGATCAGGGGATAGGTTCCAGGTCGGCAGCCTGGGCTAGCAGGGTGGATGTCGTTTGAGTTTTTGTTTGTGTTTCATCCGCAGTCGGATGATGCTCTTATGTATTGTGATGTTGTATTCGTGTGACATTGTATGCCTTATGTATGTATCCCCATCTATTATGTAATGTTGATGTAATGATATCCACCTTGCAAAAGCGTTTCAATATGCGGGTCTATCCTTGGTGGGACCTTCGAGTTCCTTTTGGATAGGGTCGCATATTGGGCGTGACAATATGCGACCCTATCCTAAAGGAGATCGAAGGTCCCACTAAGGATAGAAGCGCATATTGGAGACACTTTTGCAAGGTGGATATCATTACATCAACATTACATAATAGATGGGGATACATACAAGAGGCATACAATGCCACATGAATACAACATCATCTTACATAAGAGCACCATCCGACTACGGATGAAACACAAACAGAAACTCAAACGACATCCACCGTGCTAGCCTAGGCTGCCGACCTGGAACCTATCCCCTAATCGAAGAAGAAGCAGAAGAAGAACTCCAAAACAAGCAAACATTGCTCTCGCGTCATGATCATCGCATAACCTGTACCTGCAACTGTTGTTGTAGTAATCTGTGAGCCACGAGGACTCAACAATCCCATTACCATGGGTATCAAGACTAGCAAAGCTTAATGGGTAAGGAAGGGGTAAAGTGGTGAGGTTGCAGCAGCGACTAAGCATGATATGGTGGCTAACATACGCAAATAAGAGCGAGAAGAGAAACAACGGAACGGTCGTGAAGCTAGCAATGATCAAGAGGTGATCCTGAACTCCTGCTTACGTCAAACATAACCCAAAACCATTTTCACTTCCCGGACTCCGCCGAGAAGGGACCATCACGGCTACACACGCAGTTGATGCGTTTTAGTTAAGTCAACTGTCAAGTTATCTACAACCGGACATTAACAAATTCCCATCTGCCACATAACCGCGGGCACGACTCTCGAAAGTTTATACCCTGCAGGGGTGTCCCAACTTAGCCCATGATAAGCTCTCGCGATCAACGAAGGATATTCCTTCTCCCAGTAAGACCCGATCAGTCTCGGAATCCCGGTTTACAAGAGATTTCGACAATGGTAAAACAAGACCAGCAAAGCCGCCCGATGCGCCGACAATCCCGATAGGAGCTGCACATATCTCGTTCTCAGGGCAACACCGGATGAGACATCCTACAACTAAAACTAGACCTCGAGTTTGCTCGAGGGGGCCCCGCAGTCTACTCGGTTCGGACCAGCACTTAGACAAGCACTGGCCCGGGGGGCTAAAATAAAGATGACCCTCGGGTTGGCCGACCCAAGGGAAGGGTATAGGTGGTGGTGAGGCAAATGGTAAAACCAAGGTTGGGCCTTGCTGGAGAAGTTTTATTCAAAGCGAACTGTCAAGGGGGTCCCATAAATCACCCAACCGCGTAAGGAACGCAAAATCCGGAAACATAACACCGGTATGACGGAAACTAGGGCGGCAAGAGTGGAACAAAACACCAGGCATAAGGCCGAGCCTTCCACCCTTTACCAAGTATATAGATGCATTAATTAAATAAGAGATATTGTGATATCGCAACCATAAACCTGTCCACCATGGAGCAATCTTCAACTTCACCTGCAACTAACAACGCTATAAGAGGGGCTGAGCAAAGCGGTAACATAGCCAAGCAACAGTTTGCTAGGAAGGGTGAAAAGGTTAGAGGCTGACATGGCAATTTGGGAGGCTTGAAGAACAAATGATAGGTAGCACAGCATAGCGATAGAACGAAGCAACTAGCATAGCAATGATAGTAGTGAGATCCAGGGTAGCGGTCATCTTGCCTGAAATCCCGCAAGGAAGAAGAACGAGTCCATGAAGAAGACGAACGGACGTAGTCGAACGAATCATCAAAACTCCGGAACGAAACCGAAGCTAACAAGAGAAGCAAACCGGAAAGAAGCAAACAACATGGTAATTGCACCAGCATAAACATGGCATGATGCACAAACAAGTATGATGCATGTCTGGTTTAATGAGGCATGGCATGGCAAAGTGCAACAAACAATACTACAAGTTAAGTGGAGCTCAATATGCAACGAGTTGCATATTGACGAAACACCACATCCGAGTTATTTAGTTCGCTCTCGTTTAAATACACAACAATATTAAATGTTGTTAAACATGGCAAGGGGTGTAACACAATTAAACTACATGCTTAGGCAAGTTTAAATGAGGCCGGAACAACAAACAAGAATTCTGGAAAATGCTCATGTGCATATTTTGAATCCGATGCACGGTTAATGAGTTATTATATGCATGAACATGGAGGAGTTTTCTGCAAAACTGTAATACACTAGATAATGTTAAATTCGCAGCAATAAAAAACACACATCGGGCCGAATCTTGCTGGGCCAAACATGCACAAGAGAGGGGCTGTTGGGGGCTGCTCACCCATGGGCTAAGGCCCGATTGGAAGCAGAGGGAGGCTAGCTGGCGGGGGGCGCAACCGGGCCTTGGAGCCCACCTGGCGGTTGCTTGCGGACGAGGCGCAGTCAACGTGGGCGTCAACCGCGTCCTCCTCCTCTTGAACAGAGGCAACAACAGGACTTGGGGGCAAGCGCTCCTGCTCGATGAAGAGGAAGCAGAGGCCTGCGCGAGGGGAAGCAGGGGAAACAACGGCGGCCTAGCGCGGGAACTTGGTGGGGCACCGCGGCGAGGAAGATGGTCGGCGCGGACAGGGCTGCAGTAGGCTCCGGCGAGGCAGGGGACTTGGCGTGGCGGCTCCAGGCGATGGGAATCGGTCGGATCCGAGGCCAGGGCGACGGTGGAGCTCCGTTCTGAGGTAGCCCGTGGACGGAGACGAGGTGGGGTCCTGATTCAGAGAGCGAGATGTGAGAGGAGGGACTAGAAAGCAGGGGAGGGGAAGGTGTTCGCACACGAACACGTCACCGTGTACCTCCAACGCCGAGGGTGATGCACCGCAGCTCACGTCGAAGGAGACCCGTCCGGAAGCGCGGTACGCAAGACAATCCGGCGGGCACTTTTGTAGACCCGAAACCCCACACGCCCGGGAGGGACCCCGTCAGGGCGCGCGACGGCTATGGGCTGCCCTAGGTTGGCCTGACCGCCCCTAGGGCCTCGAGGTTCGCCGCCCTGCAATGAAGAAGAACGAACGAAGAACGAGGAAGAAAAAGAACTAGGGTTAAGGAGAAAAGATAAAAGATAAAAAGTGGTAGATGATTGTTCGATTGTGTGTTGTTGTTCAATCGGCCGCCACCTCTTGTCTATATAAGAGGCGGGTGGACTTCCCGTACAATAAAAGGACTTGCGTAGCCGTCTAAATCATCAAAACCTAATAAAACACGGACTATTCACGACCCCCGGCCCGGATGTCCGGCTCAAGACCCGGATGATCCGGCCTAGCCCAGTTTTTTGACAGCAGCTCACTGTTTTGGCTCTAGAATCCTCATACGACCTCGTATTTGGACGTTTTTTATATCCAAATCAACTGTCTCGACAAGACGCACAACTTTCATGCTGAACACTTTTTCATCTGAGGCCATCTTGGGGGTGTTTCGGGCCGTTTTATAAAGTCTGCAGCAGAAAAATGTGTCCGGACACCCGGACGATCGCCGGGATTGTCCGGCCTTTACCCGGATCATCCGGAAGTTTATCCAGATCATCCGGCTTCAACTTTTAGCTTCTGTTATTTTGGTCAATTTTTCGGCCCTCGGTCGGATGATCTGGACCCCGGTCCGGATGATCCGGCCATACAGTGCTGCAGTACACAGTTTTGACTGTAACTTTTGCATAAGAACTCGGATGGGGATGATCTTTATATCAAAATCGTCCGTCTCAACGCGACGAAGAACTTTGCAGTTGTAACTTTTCCCAGCCAAGGTATTCTTAATTAGGTTTCATGCCATTCTTTAATCATGTGTCAACACAGGTATCTCCAAAATTGTAATATCTTTTGCACTTGAGCTTCTTTTTGGTCCGTCTTCATATTTATTTCGATCATCTTGACGAAGGCCATCAAATGGTGACATAAACTCATAATTCTAACATCATCTCATTATAGCCTCAAGTCACTCTTTGTCATCATGCCATTTTCGAGTGTCAACACATGCCCCCATGTTTTTCGGCAAAGCTTGGATGCCGAAAAATAATTTATCCATAGTTTGTTCTAAGGACGATGTCAACACCCCATCGACCATTTATATGTTCTTAGGGCGATAGTTTTATATTGGCCACACCTTTTCTTAGGGCGATAGTTATATATCGACCATATATTTTCTCAGGGCGATAGTTATATATCGGCCGTTGCCTGTCTAGGCTTCTTGCCACACACTTGGATGGTACTTCTTTAAATATTTGCCATTGAGAGCTCGAGGTAACAATGTGCCTTGTATGGATTCCACCAAATACGAGTTTCCGGGAACTATTCTTGTAATCCTAAAAGGACCTTCCCAACTTGGAGACCACTTCCCAAATTTTCTATCTTTCGAACCAATTGGTAGAATCACCTTCCACACGAGATCGCCAACTTGAAAATTCTTCAACTTGACCTTCTTATTGTAAGCTCTTGCTACCCTCAACTTATCCCTCTCTATGGCCTTTAAAGCAACCAAACGTTTATCGGCAACTTCATCAATATTGTCCATCATCAAGTTATAGAAGTCCACAGCCGATAAATCATTTTGTTTGGCTATTCTCAAAGCATTCAAATTCACTTCCACTGGTAAAACGGCCTCCTGACCATATACGAGCTCATATGGAGTCACCTTTGTAGCACCATGCCTTGAGACCCTATGTGCCCACAAAGCTTCGGACAATAGCTCATGCCATCTCCTTGGATTATCCTCAATCTTCTTCTTGATGAGCTTGATTAATATTTTATTACTAGACTCAGCTTGTCCATTGGCTTGGGCATAATATGGAGAGGAATTGAGCAACTTTATCTTATATGATTCAGCAAATTCTCTGACTTGATGTGACATAAAGGATGAACCTTGGTCCGTAGTTAATGTTTGAGGAATGCCGAATCTATGAATAATATGTTCAGTTATGAATTGAATTACCTCTGTATGCGTCATATTTTTGAGTGGTATTGCTTCAGACCATTTAGTGAAATAATCAGTCGCCACCAACACGAACCGATGCCCCTTTGAAGAAGAAGGATGAATCTCTCCAATAAAGTCTAATCCCCAACCTCTAAAAGGCCACGGTTTGATAATAGGATGTAACATAGCAACGGGAGCCAACTGAATATCACCAAACTTTTGACAAGCTTCACATCCTTTATAATACCGGAAGCAATCATTAACCATCGTCGGCCAATAAAACCCGGCACGTCGTAATAGCCATTTCATCTTGGGAGCCGACTGATGAGTGCCACAAATACCTTCATGGACCTCTCCCATAGCAACTCTCGCTTGGTCCTCGTCCAAGCACTTTAAAAGAACATCATCAACCGTTCGGCGATAGAGACCATCATCTCTCATTGTGTATTTGAAAGCCATACGCCGAACAGTCCTGTCCACCCTTTTACTAGGATCACACAAATAATCAATAATGGGTTTTCTCCAGTCTTGATTTTCTCCTGCATTAAATTTTTCATTAGTGGCCGAAACAGTGGGCTCGGGTTCGGCCTCCTCTATGTTGGCAAAACTAGACATCGGCCTTTGAGAAATATGAAACATGCAACGATTAACATGATAGCCGGATGCTTGTTGTGCCAACTCATTTGCTCTCCAATTGTCATGTCTAGATATATGAGCAATGCTAAAATAATCCAAATCTGAAATTATATCTAGACATTTATCAAGATAAACATTAAGTGATTCGTCAAAACATTGAAAGACTTTAGATATTTGTTGCACTACTAATAACGAATCACCAAAAGCCTCAATATGTGTAGCACCTATGGCAAGCAACATCTCTAAGCCGAATAACAATGCTTCATATTCGGCTTGATTATTTGTGCAAAAGTATTCTAAGCGGCATGAGGCTTCAAAAACAGCACCATGAGGAGATATATAAACAATACCAACACCTTGGCCATTGCCACATACTGAACAATCAAAATATAATCTCCATGGTACTAATGAGACAAGGTTTATATCAATATCATGCTTGTCATCAATCTGATGCTCAACAATAAAATTAGCAACAATTTGGCCTTTCATGGATTTTAGAGATTCATAAGCCAAATCATATTCAATTAAAGCATAAGCCCACTTGCCGATTCTACCACTAAGAATTGGCCTATGCAACATGTATTTGATGACATCAATTTGACAAGCTATAATGCAAGTACTAGGCACTAGATAATGTCTCAATTTTGTGCAAGCATAATATAAGCATAAGCATAGTTTCTCAATAAATGTATACCTTGTCTCGGCGTCCAATAACCGTCGGCTCAAATAAGTAATAGCATGCTCCTTTCCTTCGGTCTCTTGAGTCAAAAAAGCACCAATAACACCTTCCTCCACTGCAACATAAAGTCTAAATGACTCCCTGTGCCTGGGCGCTTTCATAACCGGAGGAGTGCACAAATATTTCTTAATCATATCAAATGCCTCTTGCTGTTTTGCCCCCCAAGTAAAATCAACATCATTCTTTAACCGAAGGATAGGAGTAAATGCATCAACCTTCCCTGATAGATTGGCTATGAACCTCCTCAAATAATTGACCTTGCCAAGGAATTTTTGCATATCTCTCTTGCATGTTGGAGCCCCTACTTTCTGTATAGCTTATATATTTTTGGGATCAATTTCCACGCCATCTTCATGAATAATGAAACCCAGAAACTTCCCAGCCGATACACCAAAGGCACACTTCAAAGGATTCATTTTCAGCCCATATTTCTTCATTCTTTCAAAAGCCAAACGCAAATCGGCTAAGTGAGATTCGAAAGCATCCGATTTGACAACAATATCATCAATATAAACCTCAAGTATTACACCAAGTAAATCATGAAAAATTAAATTCATAGCCCTTTGATACGTGGCACCGGCATTTTTTAATCCAAAGGTCATCACTGTCCACTCAAATAAACCAAGAAAACCGGGACATCGAAAAGCCGTTTTGGACATGTCCTCTTCGGCCATAAAAATCTGGTTATACCCCACATTACCATCAAGAAAGCTAATGACCTTATGTCCAGAAGCATCATTAATAAGCATATCGGCTATTGGCATGGGATACTCATCTTTAGGTGTAGCTCTATTCAAATCTCTGAAATCAATGCACACCCTCAACTTGCCCGAGCCTTTTTTCTCTACTGGTACAATGTTAGAAATCCACTCGGCATACCTACAAGGTCTAATAAAATTAGCTTTAAGCAAACGACCGATCTCTTCCTTGATTCGGTCATATGTTTTTGGATTAAACTTTCTGGCCGATTGCTTGTATGGTCTAAAACCGGCCTTTATAGGTAACCGATGCTCCACTAGCTCTCGGCTTAAACCCGGCATCACATGATATTCCCATGCAAAGCAACAAACATATTCTTTCAATAGCTCGATCAACTTAGCCTTATGATCGGCTCTTAAATTTTCGTTTACAAATGTCGGCCTAGGAATTGAACCATCTCCTATATCTATCTCTTCTAATGGATCGGCCGATGTAAAACCTTGTCCTAACTTATCCATATCATCTATTTCTTCTATGGACTCATACATATCGTTCTCATTGGACCGATATTCTACAAGACGCTTTTGTAACCACTCTGAGTTAGGATCCATTTAAGTACATCATACCTTGGAGCCGATTATCGCCAACCGGCTTTAAAGAAACGGGCACGAAACCACTTTTTGTGGCGCTAAGAAAATCATATTCTGATAAGTCACGCCCCGTCAAGCAAGTAGCATTGGGGTGTTGCCAATCCACCGATGCATCGGCCAAAGCAACACAAGCCGAATTATCCGCATGAATGACTTCTACTTCATCATCAACCCATTGAATCAAAAACTGGTGCATAGTAGATGACACGCATTGGTTCGCATGAACCCAATCGCGGCCTAATATCACATTGTAGTTACCTTGCACCTCGGCGACAAAGAATGCGGTAGCCAAAGTTTTGCTTCCCACCGTAAGCTCCACATACATCACACCTTTGGCTTCAGTTTTCTCTTTGCCTTCAAATCCATTAAGCACCATGTTGGTCTTTATTAACTCTTCATCACGCAGCCCCAATTTTTTGAAGACCGAATATGGCATAAGATTCACCACAGCACCACCATCGACAAGCATTCTAGCAACCGGCGATCCATTAATATGACCTTTAAGGAACAATGGCTTCAAGTGCGTCACCGGTTCTTTTGGCTTCTCGAATATAGCATTTTTAGGACCAAAATCTAGCTGAGCTACTTCCCCTTCTTCATCTATAGCACGAAATTCAGCGGGTAAGTAATACACCATATTAATATCCATACCTTCATGAACTGGTGTAGACTCATAATCAATCATTTCATCTCCTTCCGCAAGCATGTCCACTGACTCCGAAATATCTTCAAGGGAAGAGGAAGTAGTAGGCAAAGTGGACGATGTAATAGTAGCCGCATCGTCCTCCGTTGGTGGTGTAGGTGTTGCTATGATCAATGCAGAGGCTGCAATGTTTTCCTTTTGCTTTGGCCTCCACACTTGTTTTGGGGGTACCATGGGACGGCTTTCATTGAATAATTTATCCCTTAGCTTTTCTGCTTCTTGTTCCTCCTTCTCATGACTTCTCATGCGCTGCAATCTCCTTTTTTGCGCCTTGGTCAGACCAGAAGGACACCACTTAGGCTGAGTATATTTTGGATCCCTCGACTTGGCCTTGCTTATGCTAGCTTCATGATCATTAGCCATGGGGCCTTGCTGGACCGCAGCCACATCTTTATTAGAATCAGCCGGATTATCAACAATAATCGGCTCTTTGATTATTAATTCTTTAGTGCCTATCATAATAGTTTCACCACTAGCATTCTTCTCCTTTTGCTCGCTAGGCTCTGGAATTTCAGCAGTTGGTGATTTGGTACGCCACACTTGCCGGTTGACCCTTTTTTGATTATCTTGTATTGGCAGATTGACACCATTGTTCAAACGGCCTCGTGTGGGATAAGAAAGCCTCTCATGAACGAGCCTCCTTGGTTCTGCCCAACCCGGATGAAAAGCATAAGGGGCCATTGGGGGCTGCCCCCATCCTCCATTGAAGCCTCCCATGTAGTATGGCGCATAGGGGGGCGGAGCCATCCATGGTCCTGGTGCCCATGACCCATATGGCCTTGCGTGATGATGAGATTCTTCCCTTGGAGGTGATCTTGAGCGCTTCAAATTTGATGACCGGTTAGAGCTAGAACCGGCCGCTTGATTGGCATACTTGGACAACAACATATCAAAAGTTGGCTTGATTTTCTTGCGCTGCACTTTAGCTTCATTCGTCTTCCACTTGCCAACCTCTGGACTCTTGGGCTTAACAAATTTGACATGAGTGTTCTCTTGCACTTGTGATTGCCCCCCGAGTGTAGGATTCTTGATGGTGATCTTGATTACCTCCTTGCCACCGGGTTGCTTGTCAAGCACAACTTGTCTCCCCAAGACCTTGTTGCTCTCCTCATTTTTCCTGGGCTCACCAATGACAATATTATTTTTATTAGCTGATTCGGCTATGTTGGGCCGAATTAACATCTTCTTCCCCTCCAAATCCATGGTGTTCATTGGGAAAGGCTGCTTATCAACTTGCATTTCAGAAAAATTCAATCGTCCGTCATTAATGGCCGATTGTATCTGTCGTCGAAAAACATTACAATCATTAGTAGCATGAGAAAAAGAATTATGATATTTGCAATAAGCACGCCGTTTCAGCTCTTCGAACGGCGGTAAAGTATGAGATATTCTAATAATCTTGGCTTGCAACAAAGCATCAAATATTCTATCACACTTAGCAATGTTGAAAGTAAATTTCATATCTTCATCACAATTCTTATGAATTGGTTTCAGATCATTGCAAGGAAAGGGTTTGGCCTTAGATGGCCAAACAAATTCAGTAGCAAAAACATCACCCTCATCGTCCGAGTGATCACTATCATATTCCACCATATTCATCTTTGTACGATCAGCTTTGTATCTATGCACTTCTTTGAGATCTTTGCTTTGGCTTTCCTGAGCCAAAGCCCTTTGTAAGACTTGGTTAATATTTAAGAACTCATAGCCTTCTAGCTTTTCTCTAATGGGAGTTCTCAAACCACTCAGCACTAGGTCTGCCAAGTCTCTCTCGGTTATCACCAAACTAAAACATCGGTTTTTCGTTTCTCTGAATCTCTTGACGTAATCGGAGACCGATTCATCATGCTTCTGTTTAACCGATGTTAGATGTGACAACTTGAGTTCATTGTCGCCGCTGTAAAAGTGATCATGAAATTTCTGCTCTAGTTGCGACCAAACTCGAATGGAACCATGTGGTAAAGAAGAAAACCATGAAAATGCGGTACCAGTTAATGATAAAGGAAATAAACGCACTTTCAACTCATTTAGTGAACCTGCTTCACCTAATTGTGCCAAGTATTGACTAACATGCTCCCATGTGGTTTTTGTGCCCTCTCCATTGAACTTAACAAAATCTGGAATTTTATATCCTGGAGGGCACTGGATGGCATCAAAGTACTCGGGGTACGGCTTTTGGTAAATCCGATTCCGAGGTAACTCAACCCCAAAATTCTCTCGAAGCATCTTAGCCATCTCCTCTCTAAGATTAGCTAGACCATCATCCATAGCGGACGATGAAGCTTGTGGCAGTGGCATAGGAGGAGTATGGTTACTAGCTGTAGGTAGGAATTGTGGCAGGTATGTCGACCCATAATTTACTAGTGGTCGAGTGGTTGTAGCTGTAGGTAAGGTTGGGTTCGGCGTTGCCACCGAACCTGGCATGCTCATAATAGGATTAATGGGTGCAGCCACAATCTGATTTGTTTGGGTAGGATAATAAGCCATCGGCACGGGAGGCGCCGATGCAATAGGTAAAGCCAGATTAGGGTTTTGCACACTAGCAGCTACACCATCATTACCACTAGTCGATTGAGATGTATTCTTCTGAGCATTAGTATTTTCTATGAAAGTTTGATAGACTAGATTGTTACCATCAGCAATACGACTTTCAATCTCAGCCCACTACTCAGGAGAAAAGGTAGTACTCACAGAAGGTTTAACCTGCTCGGCTTGAAGAGGAGGGAACTTGATTTCTTCGATCGGAGTGATGTTGCCTTGGCGATCCTTCTTGAACTTTGCAAGGAACTCCTGCAAATCCTTCTCTTCGCGCGCCTTCTTGTACTCCTCATAGACTTGGCGATGATCGGCCGATATCTCATCAAGACTGGGCTTAATGATGTTATCGGCGTCTACCTCAGATGGCTTGGGAAGATCGGACATGGTGGATGATGATGATTGATCTTCGTTCCCCAGCGAAGTCGCCAAAAAGTGTGTTCGCACACGAACACGTCACCGTGTACCCTCGACGCCGGGGGTGATGCACCGCAGCTCACGTCGAAGGAGACCCGTCCGGAAGCGCGGTACGCAAGACAATCCGGCGGGCGCTTTTGTAGACCCGAAACCCCACACGCCCGGGAGGGACCCCGTCAGGGCGCGCGGCGGCTATGGGCTGCCCTAGGTCGGCCTGACCTCCCCTAGGGCCTCGAGGTTCGCCGCCCTGCAATGAAGAAGAACGAACGAAGAACGAGGAAGAAAAAGAACTAGGGTTAAGGAGAAAAGATAAAAGATAAAAAGTGGTAGATGATTGTTCGATTGTGTGTTGTTGTTCAATCGGCCGTCACCTCTTGTCTATATAAGAGGCGGGTGGACTTCCCATACAAGAAAGGGACTTGCCTAGCCGTCCAAATCATCAAAACCTAATAAAACACGGACTATTCACGACCCCCGGCCCGGATGTCCGGCTCAAGACCCGGATGATCCGGCCTAGCCCAGTTTTTTGACAGCAGCTCACTGTTTTGGCTCTAGAATCCTCATACGACCTCGGATTTGGACGTTTTTTATATCCAAATCAACCGCCTCAACGAGACGCACAACTTTCATGCTGAACACTTTTTCATCTGAGGCCATCTTGAGGGTGTCTTGGGCCGTTTTCTAAAGTCTGCAGCAGAAAAACGTGTCCGGACACCCGGACGATTGCCCGGATTGTCCGGCCTTTACCCGGATCATCCGGAAGTTTATCCAGATCATCCGGCTTCAACTTTTAGCTTCTGTTATTTTGGTCAATTTTTCGGCCCTCGGCCGGATGATTTGGACCCCGGTCCGGATGATCCGGCCATACAGTGCTGCAGCATACAGTTTTGACTGTAACTTTTGCATACGAACTCGGATGGGGATGATCTTTATATCAAAATCGTCCGCCTCGACGAGACGAAGAACTTTGCAGTTGTAACTTTTCCCATCCGAGGTATTCTTAATTAGGTTTCATGCCATTCTTTAATCAGGTGTCAACACGGGTATCTCCGAAATTGTCATATCTTTTGCACTTGAGCTTCTTTTTGGTCCATCTTCATATTTATTTCGATCATCTTGACGAAGGCCATCAAATGGTGACATAAACTAATAATTCTAACATCATCTCATTATAGCCTCAAGTCACTCTTTGTCATCATGCCATTTTCGAGTGTCAACAGAAGGAAGGAGCGACGCGGGGCTCATCTGCTAGTTCGGTCGGCCGACGACGAGGCGGGCGAAGTGGCCGTCGGGGGGAACTACAAGGCCATGACGGGAAAAAAATTCAGAGAAGATACAAAGGGAGGAAATAAAATAGAAGGAGAGGAGAAGGGGGTGCGCACGGCGGAGGAGCTCACCGGCGGCTTGGCTGCTCTGGGCAGGTCTCGAGTAGCTCCACGCGGAGAGGAGATCCATGGGCGACGGAGCTCAACGTGGAGGCCTGCGGTGGCTTCCATGGCGCGGGGAGCACCTGTACAGAGAAGGAAGAGGATGGATGAGAGGCAGAGGAAGCCACGGGAGGGAGGAGGAACAAGGGAGAGAGCGACGACACTCATCTGTTGCTTCAGCGGCGGCCGGCGGGGCGCTGAGCTGCTTGCTCGGGGACGAGCACGGGAGGCAGGGAGCTGGGGCACTGTAGGAACGAGAGGAGAGGTGCTCAGGGACGCGGGGGCTGTTGATGGACGAGGTTGGAGCAGGAGGCGGACGCGGAAAGGCAACGGGGAGGCGCTCGGTGCTCACGATCCATTCGGGATCGAGCAGAGGAGGGAAGAGGAGGCACGGCCTCAGGCGCTGGTTGGAGGGAGATGGATCTGGGAGGATCCCGAGGTGGGATTTGAGTGCGGCGGCGGCGGGGACAGATGTCCTAGATTTTAGGATTGGGATGATTTGGTAGGTGATGGTCTTATATATATAGGGAAAGGGGGGTTTAGGGTAGATTTGGACCCTCTGATTAAATCGGACGGTCGAGAATAGAGGGTTAGGGGAGTCCAATGGAGAAACGCAGATATATTATAGATGTTTGGAGATGATCCGGACGCAATGGTGACGACTGCCCGGATCGGGTTCGGGACAACTTTCGGATGCGCGCGAGGGGTTTGACAAAAGGCCATGGAGACAAGGGGTTTTGATGGGCTCAGAAAAGAGAGAGAAGAGAGCGGCCCGGTTGATCTGAGAGGGGTCAACAGGGGCAAGGAAGAAGCGGCAACTATGAGCGAATGCAAGTTTTATGAAAACAACGCCGATGCAATGCGAATGATGCCATGAGATGAAATGCATGACATGAACAAACTGCAAAACAAAAGACAAAAACCCAACCACGGAGAAAATATCATATCGCATCTCCGGAAAAAGAAAGAGTTGGAGTTACGAATATGGAAAGTTGTATCCGGGGCGTTACAACACTCCACCACTATGAAAGGATCTCGTCCCGAGATCTAGGATGGCACCGGAGGGAAAAGGAAGAGGAAGATAAGAGGTAAACTAAGTTGCTTCTTTGACGAACGAGTGAAACCACGAACCTTGAGAGGTTGAGCAATTTAAAAGAAAGAGTACAACAGAGATGAACGAGATTGCAAACGATCCATTAGAAAAGAGGAACAAGGAGTATTACGAGAACTTGAAGGTTGAAAGACATGGAAATAAGAGCTTCACGAACGAAAAGAATATGAGCACCTCGGTATAATGAGATAGCCAAGGAACAAGAATGACAGAATTTGGACAGCACTCCGGTAGAAAAGAGAAGAAAACTTGATGAGATGAAAAGATATTGAAGAGATGATACAACACTCTGGTTAAATGGATAAGCAAGAAAAGAACACGATCCTCACAAAACGAGGTGATGGGTGAAGAGCACAACATCACAATGCATCCGCAACGAAAGAATAGAAGTTAGACCGTTGGGATAAAGGGACGGAGAAGAAAATGACAACTTTTGCCACAAGTGAACTTGGAAAGCATCCTTGCAAAGAAGAATCGAACGGAGTTGTTGGAAAATAAACAACGAGAAGCACAAGCTTGTTGTGGGCTTATGGAAAACATCTCGAGACTATGAGGTGACAACCAGCCACTAATGCAAACCATTGATTTGATTGCGAGAACGAAAGAGATGAAAAACTTCTTCACCGAGAGGATAGGAGAAAACTCGGATCATTGATAGCACCATAATTAGCAATATTCCTTAGGGAAGGCTTTAGGTGAAATCTTTACCAAGATAACTCCAATGGAGGGATTAATGGATATAGAGTACCTCATTCTTGACAACATGTGACTCATGAAACATGAAGGAAATTGTCAAGAGTGACATAACACCTCCTCAAAAGATAAGGTAGAAAGAATTGCACTTTGGAATGCAAGATGAAGAATACTTGAGCTCCTCAAAACAAAACATGTGTTGAGCACCATGTTTATTTTAGAGTATAGCTTGGCGGTTCATAACTTCGAGAGATATCTTCAAGAACAATTGAAGAATGAAAAGAATCCTTGACGAACCATCATGTAGAGCCTCCATGAAGAACTCCGGTAATAAAAGGTTGATAAAAAGAAAAGGAAGTTGAAAACACAAGGTGAAGCCTTGCAATGATTTAGATGGAGCTTCACGACGAGATAATTGAGAGGGCTTGGAACTCTGAAAAGAAAAGATGGAGCATCTCGAACCGAGAAATGTGACATGATGAACAATTATGGAAAGAAGAAACTAGATCACTTGGACGAAACAATAATAAGAATTACGTTATGCGTATCCTTCACCAATTTAAATTGATGACAAGCAACGGATTTGGCATACTACTTATTCTTCCTGAGGTATTAAGGATAGAGATAGCGCAAACTTGAGAAGGTATTGATGGAACCACCGGTGGGATTTGGAAACAACGAATGAATTGATATGATAACAAAGGAAGTGAAATCTTGAACGAACCACCGTAAAATTTGAAAAAGAGAGTAGCAAGGGCACAATTCACCGGAAAGAATTTGAAAACGATTGAAGATAATTGAAGGGATTTAGATACATGAGAATGAAGAGATCATGAACTGATTAGAGGGTATTTGAACGATGCACCGGTAAGATTTCGAGAATAATAGCTACACGCTGAGAATGAAGAATTATGACATGATGGCCTTCGTAGGAATAAAATGGAAAGAACTCATGAAATGCTCCGGATGGTAAGAAAAGAATTGTCACAACCAAAACAATTATGAGGATAGCATGAAGCCAGAACCATGAATCTTGAAGAGAATGGAGCAAGATTTAAGAGAAATCCTTCTTCGGTCTTCAAATGTTGAGAATGATGATGAGAACCACCATGAATTGTTGAGATACTCCGGGAGAATTAAAAGAGGAAAGGTTGAGCCAAAGATGAAAAGAATTTGAAAACGACCTTGGAGAAGGCATGTGACTGATGAAAATTCATTCTTACGTCAAACTTGGAAATGAATTGAGAATAACTCTGGAAGAATTAGAAGAGTCAGGTAAGATCCTGGGAAAAGACCTATGGGTTAGGGCCCACTCAAAAGAAAACACCGTTGAACAATTTTAAAGGGAGGTTGCACCGGTTGAATTAAATGGCTTGAATGAGATAACAACCTCGAAATATCTTGAACGGATTGAGAATGGAAACACAAGTCTTCTGAGATATCTTCAACACTCTGGAACAAATGAATAGAAAGAGGTGAGTGATTGAGAGGTGCACGGACATGATAAAGCATTTGACACGAGGAAAGGAATATGATCAACACTGAAAGCTTGAATTGGATCCACCAGAGAAGCAAAAAAAACCGGAGGATGATGAACTTGAAGCTCGTGAGCATCTTCACGAGGGATCACCGGATGAGAACATTGATTGAAAAGAGTGAAGTGACTTCACATGAATAAATGGATACTTGATTAAAATAAATGAGTCCTTGAAGAAAAGGGCGGGAGGGTGGGGAAAAACAAAGACAACTTGGGATGAACGAAACAAACACCGTTGAGAAAACTTAGAATTGATCTCGCGGATGGGGAGAATGATGGGATCATCTCGAAGAGAAGCGCACCGGTTGGAAAAGAATTAACATGACAACCTCAATGATCAAAAAGGATTAGTATTCACATAGCAATATGAGAACACCTTTTAGGAAAGGTATGGATTCAACATTTGACTTCGAAGCAACTCGAATACCATAAATAAAACAAAACATAGGATTTGGCTTGCAGAATAAGCCGGGACAAATACATATGATAGAGATTTACCCAATCCCATATCAGGCATCTGTCGGAAAGATATTCTAGCAACTACTTGAATTCCCACCTATAAACTCCCGAAACTTTCTGGTTATGCAATCTTGTGTTGGGGATACAGGGGAAGCAATATATCTCACCCAAACTAACAATCCCTACATCCAGCCGCATCCATCCGTCAACACATAACCAAGAAAACTCCGGAAATCATGTACCTCAACCTTCGAAAAGCATCTGTTATACGAGCTATGGCAATACTCCCGAACTCCCCAGTACTGGGTGGCGTCGAGGTTATCTCACCAACAATGGCATAAAAGAGATTTTTGATGTCGGCAAAACTCAGGTATTCTAGAACTGCAACGATAAAATTGTGACGACAGCACCTCGGAGCTCAACTCCCCGGGACACTGCCACAACCCCTAAATGTCAGGAGGCACCAAGAACAATGTTCTCGTCACAAGACTATCGGAACGATTCCAGGATACCCGCGTGATCCTAAAAAAATTAGTGAAATTTGAGGAGAGGAAAGACAAAACATCTACGTCAGGAGTCCTCACCAGAGCGACGAAGGGGGCTGAGGAGTAAAAGAATCCTACTCTCCGATATATATAATCCTAAGACTCAAAAAATAGTTTTCTTCTAGACTCAACAACGACCAACAATCAAGGGGGCTCCTATGGTCGGTCGAGGCTCTGATACCAACTTGTCACGTCCAATATGCGACCCTATCCTAAAGGAACTCGAAGGTCCCACTAAGGATAGAAGCGCATATTGGAGACGCTTTTGCAAGGTGGATATCATTACATCAACATTACATAATAGATGGGGATACATACAAGAGGCATACAATGCCACACGAATACAACATCATCTTACATAAGAGCACCATCCGACTACGGATGAAACACAAACAGAAACTCAAACGACATCCACCCTGCTAGCCCAGGTTGCCGACCTGGAACCTATCCCCTGATCGAAGAAGAAGCAGAAGAAGAACTCCAAAACAAGCAAACATCGCTCTCACGTCATGATCATCGCATAACCTGTACCTGCAACTGTTGTTGTAGTAATCTGTGAGCCACGAGGACTCAGCAATCCCATTACCATGGGTATCAAGACTAGCAAAGCTTAATGGGTAAGGAAGGGGTAAAGTGGTGAGGTTGCAGCAGCGACTAAGCATGATATGGTGGCTAACATACGCAAATAAGAGCGAGAAGAGAAACAACGGAACGATCGTGAAGCTAGCAATGATCAAGAGGTGATCCTGAACTCCTGCTTATGTTAAACATAACCCAAAACCGTGTTCACTTCCCAGACTCCGCCGCGAAGGGACCATCACGGCTACACACGCGGTTGATGCGTTTTAGTTAAGTCAAGTGTCAAGTTATCTACAACCGGACATTAACAAATTCCCATCTGCCACATAACCGCGGGCACGGCTCTCGAAAGTTTATACCCTGCAGGGGTGTCCCAACTTAGCCCATGATAAGCTCTCACGATCAGCGAAGGATATTCCTTCTCCCAGGAAGACCCGATTAGTCTCGGAATCCCGGTTTACAAGACATTTCGACAATGGTAAAACAAGACCAGCAAAGCCGCCCGATGCGCCGACAATCCCGATAGGAGCTGCACATATCTCGTTCTCAGGGCAACACCGGATGAGACATCCTACGAGTAAAACCAGACCTCGAGTTTCCCCGAGGGGGCCCCGCAGTCTACTCGGTGCGGACCAGCACTTAGACAAGCACTGGCCCGGGGGGGCTAAAATAAAGATGACCCTAGGGTTGGCCGACCCAAGGGAAGGGTATAGGTGGTGGTGAGGCAAATGGTAAAACCAAGGTTGGGCCTTGCTGGAGAAGTTTTATTCAAAGCGAACTGTCAAGGGGGTCCCATAAATCACCCAACCACGTAAGGAACGCAAAATACGGAAACATAACACCGGTATGACGGAAACTAGGGCGGCAAGAGTGGAACAAAACACCAGGCATAAGGCCGAGTGTCGGTGTCAAAACCGGCGGATCTCGGGTAGGGGGTCCCGAACTGTGCGTCTAGGCGGATGGTAACAGGAGACGAGGGACACGATGTTTTACCCAGGTTCGGGCCCTCTTGATGGAGGTAAAACCCTACGTCCTGCTTGATTGATATTGATATTGTGGATGTTTACAAGAGTGGATCTACCACGAGATCAAGGAGGCTAAACCCTAGAAGCTAGCCTATGGTATGATTGTAATGGTTGTTGTTGTTCTACGGACTAGAGCCATCCGGTTTATATAGACACCGGAGAGGGCTAGGGTTACATAGAGTCGGTTACAATGGTAGGAGATCTACATATCCGTATCGCCAAGCTTGCCTTCCACGCCAAGGAAAGTCCCATCCGGACACGGGACGAAGTCTTCAATCTTGTATCTTCATAGTCTTGGAGTCCGGTCGATGATGATAGTCCGGCCGATGATAGTTCGGCCGATGATGGTAGTCCGGCTATCCGGACACCCCCTAATCCGGGACTCCCTCAGTAGCCCCCGAACCAGGCTTCAATGACGATAAGTCCAGCATGTGTGTAGTCTTCGGTGTTGCAAGGCGGGTTCTCCTTCAAGTTCTACGTACCTGCCGAACAGTGTCCGGCTTCCTCATCAATGTTGCGCGTCTTGGCTTCCACGCCCAATAATGGCCTTCTTCCACGCGTCGCGCGAATGTGAAAAGCCAGGGTGTCTTTTATGTTTTACCCCCTAGTTGTGCGAATAATCTGCCTATAAGGGAGGCAAGAATCCAGATCCAAATCACCATCTTCCTCCCGCAAATACTCATCGGAGCGCTTTCGACCAAGAATCCATTCCATCATGGACCGTCAACGCGGCTCCTCTTCTCGCGCTCCCAGCCCTTTGCCAGGAGATTGGAGGAGATGCTCTGTTCCGCACAACGAGCTGGTGAAGCTCCAAGCAGGGGGATATCTCCCTCCGGCCTTCATGGTTCCGGTTCGAGCCGGGCTGGCCACCTACAAAGGTGGGAAGCAAGCGGAGGTTACCCCAAATCCCAACAAAGGGGAGCGGGTATGCTTCGTCCCCTATCTGATAAGGGGGCTCGGATTTCCTGTACATCCATTCCTCCGCGGGCTCCTGGAGTTCTACGGACTCCAGCTTCATCACCTCACGCCCGCCTCAATCCTGCATATTGCGGGTTACGTAGCTCTTTGCGAGCTTTTCCTGGGCGTCGAGCCCCACTTCATGCTGTGGAAGAGGTTATTCTGCCTTGTACCCCGCTCTCACGAGGGGTTCATATATCAAGTGGGCGGCGCCGAAATATGGCGCATTGCTGGGACCGGATATCCATCCGGAACCCCTAAGAAGGCGTCCGAAGACTGGCCTTCGGAATGGTTTTATATAGAAGACGCTCCGCTGCCGGACCCTGTTCGGATCGGCCTCCCGGAGTTCAGCAATGCTCCTCTGAAGAAACGCCTTAGTTGGCGTCCACGGAGCCCCCAACTGGAGGAAGACAAGAGCGTCCATTATTTGATGGGCCGAATAAGGTTACTGGCCCATGCCGGGTTGACCATGATTGGAGTCATGGTGACATGCATTATGCGGGGGGTGCAGCCACTACAATACAGGGGCCACCCCATGTGGGATTTCAACGGGGAGGACGATGCCACCCGTCATGGCCGCAAAGGGCCGGATTCGGTCGAAGATCTGGTGACGATCCTGTCCGGCCTGTATAAGGGGGAGAAGGAGGATTTCCTTCGGACGAACCCGTTAAATGGGTTCTCCATGAATAATCCCCGGCCTTGGGTAAGCGAACACTCTGCGTGCCCGACCCATGCTTTTTGAAACTTAAGTTTCTTATATTGTGTTCTTCTTTCGACGCAGGAGCTGCGCCGGATCGTGGAGGACATGCTAAGTCCAGCTCCGCAACCCGAGGATCCAGAGAGATCCCGGGATCCGGCCTCCGAAGAGGATCCGGACATAATGGTGGAGCTAATCGACGGGGTGTTCCACCAGCTCAGCATGGACAATGCTTTAGTCGCCATCACGGCCGACTATCCCGGACTATATCCGGCTTCCCAGGTGATTGCGACCGAAGTCCTGACACCGTCATTCCTTCCTTGCTTATTTCTGACCACCGTATACGATGGCGCTGTGCAGGAGGCGCCCCTAGGGCGAGAAGCCGAGCCCGCGGTGGCTGGCCAACAAAGGCCAGTCCGGACCAGTAGGCGGAAGAGGAGCGCGGCGCGGACTGAAACGTCGCCGCAAAGGTGTAGCTCACAATTCATTATTTAGAGCAACGTTCCTAGGAAGCGTTTGAGTGCTCATGACTTTTGTAGGGAAAAAAGCGTCCGCCGGACTGCGGGCGTGGAGGTTGCCAATCCAACCTCTACCAGCCAGGCTCCAGCACCTGGTCTGGAGGGGGAGGCGAGCGCAAGGCGCGAGCCGGACGTTCCTCCGACGGAGGATGCCGACAGACTGTCCGCCACCAAGTCTGAGGTGGAGAGTGCCCTGAATCACAGGCGCCGCCGGACAGTATTTCGTGACGCGTGCTTCTCCCCCGAGGCGTTGAATGCCTTTAACGCGGGGGACGCGCACCTTCGTGCTGCTCAAGATGGTTTTACCAGAGCCACGGAGCAGTATGTAAAAGACATACGGGTAAGAGAATTTAATAGTTGTATATGCCAGTAGCCCCCGAGACTTAAAGTAGTTATATTAACTGATTTAAGGATCATATGAAACGTAGGATCTTACCGAGAAGAATACCCAACTGTCTCAGGAGCTGCAAGAGTGCAAGGCCCAACTTGAGGCCGCACTCTCTGGCGCAGGAGGAAACACAGGGACCTCTCCTGGTAACGCATTATTTTAGAAAGATAAGTAGCGTTTGGCCTTTGCGCAAGTCTAAAAAATGACGTTGCAGGTGCTGCCGGACAAGATCCGGACAGGCAAGAACTTCTGCGCCAACTAAAGGCCGGCGAGAGGGTGCTGCATAAGGTGCAGCATGAAAGGAACAAGCTCCAGGATGCCCATGCCCAGCTTGGAGAAGAGCTGAAAGGCGTTCGGGCCGAGCTGTCGGGCTCCGTTAAGGAGAATCAGCGGCTTCGTCGCGGCATCTATAGTAAGTGCTTGAGCGAACTCCTTTGAAAAGAAGAGTTCGGCGAGGAAGTCAATTTGACAGAATATGTCTGCAGGTATGCTCACAGGTCGCCCTGCGGAGGAGATGCCCGTATCAACGGGTGATCAACTTCCCGAATTGTTGCAACTGATCGAACGAGTTCGGCAGGCAATGAGCGGCGTCATCCAGGCTTTATGGCCAGCCTTCTCCTTACCCGAGGGTCTTGGGGAGCTTGCGGAGAAGCTTCAGGGAGTGCGGCAGCGCTTCCATTTATGGAAGATTTCGGCCTGCCGCCAAGGTGCCAGGGAGGCCTGGGCCATGGTAAAGACGCGGTACAAGAAGGCGGATCCCAACCACATGGCCGAAGTCGGACCTGTGGGGCCCGATGGGAAGGAGATCCCTGTGAGTTTAGTATACGGCCAAGTAGAGCTGGCCGCTAAATTTTCCCAACAGGACTGTAAATTAGACAACCTGTTAGACGGGATTGAGGAAGAATACAATCAGTCGATTTGACAATGTATTATAAAATGACATATAAAATGCCTTCTAGCCGGATTGTAGATCGTTTGTCTTTGCCGACCTTTTCGCTTCGACCTCGGGACCCTAGAGTCCGGAGTGTGTCCGAATACCTTCTCGGTTATGAAACAACCGGGGTATGCATGGAGACCAGGCGTAGGGGTCATTAGTGCTTTATCAGACAAGTGCCCAACTAGTTATGTTATATTACATGGGTAGTAAGAAACATCTTCCAGGGAGAATAGTTCCGTTAAGGGTTCCTTTCCTCTGGGGGTGGCATGCCCTAAAGTGCATGTCCGGACTGCGAAAAAAGCAGAAAAACATCTGGGGGCAGATAAATAAGTGGATAAAAAATCATCTTTTAAGTCACCGACCGAATATTCCCTTAAGAACGCTAGCTTTCGGCTTCACCCAGTCTGAGGTACACATCCGGCTGACCCGGCAGTAACAATCGCAGAGGTGCTCCCTTTACCTCCTAGCCGAACAATCGGGAACGTAGGGGTAAGCACAGGAGCCAGGCAACCCAGCTTGGCCAAAACTTAAGTCATATCGATGCATATAATGGTGAATAAAAGGTACATGTGGAGGCTTGACACATGTGCTGGGCATGAAGCCCTTATAATTAAGCTTCTGGTAAAGAAGCCCCCAGGTATAATGAGTGCGGATAGCACATCAATTGCGCGCGAACGTTGCGCAAGTAGGCCCTTTAAGGCTTGGATGAATAGGGTTGAGAAGAAAAAGATAAACAAAAGGCAGCTGAAGTAAAAAAAATTGGACGGGGGGAAAGGGACGAACTCTTAGTCCGGCGCTAGGCATAGAATCTTCGGAGGCGGGCTGCGTTCCATGGGTTCGGCTCGAGTCGGTTATCCGATGCATTTCGTAGACGGTACGCTCCGCCGGTCAGGACTTGATCGATGATGAAGGGGCCTTCCCATTTGGGCTTGAGCTTGTCCTTTTTCTTGTCCGGCAGGCGTAGAACCAGTTCGCCAACGTTGTAAGTCTTGGCCCGTACTTCTCTGCTTTGGTATCTTCGAGCCTGCTGCTGATAGAATGCGGAACGAGCCTTGGCGACGTCGCGTTCTTCCTCCAATGCGTCCAAGCTGTCCTGCCGATCCAACTCGGCTTCTCTTTCTTCGTACATGCGCACTCGAGGTGAGTCATGAATTATGTCGCAGGGCAAAACTGCTTCTGCGCCGTATACCATAAAAAATGGTGTGAATCCGGTAGTACGGTTAGGCGTTGTCCGCAGCCCCCAGAGTACGGAGTCGAGCTCCTCTACCCAGTGCGTGTCAGATTTCGTAAGGGACCGCACTAGTCTGGGTTTGATGCCGCTCATTATTAGACCATTTGCTCGTTCCACTTGACCGTTGGTTTGAGGATGATAGACTGAAGCGTAATCGAGCTTGATGCCCATATTTTTGCACCATGATTTAACCTCATCGGCCGTGAAGTTCGTGCCGTTATCGGTGATGATGCTGTGGGGGACACCATAACGGTGTACTACCCCGGATATAAAGTCTATCACTGGTCCGGACTCTGCCGTTTTAACTGGCTTGGCCTCTATCCATTTGGTGAATTTATCCACCATGACCAATAGGTACCTTTGCTTGTGGGTTCCCCCTTTAAGTGGTCCAACCATGTCAAGCCCCCAGACCGCGAACGGCCAGGTAATGGGTATAGTTTTGAGGGCGGTGGGTGGCATATGGCTCTGATTAGCAAAGAGCTGACAACCGACGCATCTTTGGACTAAGTCCTGAGCATCTGCTCGGGCCGTCGGCCAATAAAATCCTGTACGGAATGCCTTTCCTACAAGGGCCCGAGCTGCGGCGTGGTGTCCGCCTAGTCCGGCATGAATTTCAGCCAGGAGGTTTCGCCCTTCCTCTTCGGAGATACACCTTTGAAGGACTCCGGTTGTGCTTTTCTTATAAAGTTCTCCCTCATAGACCTTGTAGGCTTTAGATCGCCGGACAATGCAGCGGGCCTCATTTTGGTCTTCGGGAAGCTCCTGCCTAAGCAAGTAGGCGAGGAATGGTTCTGTCCACGGGGCAATTACTGCCATTATGTCGTGGGCTGAAGGTGTTATGTCATCGGCTGAATCGCCGGTTGGTGCGGCTTGTTCCGGTTTGTTATTTCCGGACTCCTCTTCCCATAGTACGGATGGCTTGAAGAGCCGTTCCAGGAAGATGTTAGGAGGGACAGCGTCGCGTTTTGCGCCGATGCGTGCCAGTACGTCGGCTGCTTGGTTATTATCCCGGGCTACGTGATGGAATTCAAGTCCTTCAAACCGGGCTGACATTTTTAGGACAGCGTTGCGATATGCTGCCATTTTCGGATCTTTGGCGTCAAAGTCTCCGTTTATTTGGGATATTGCGAGGTTTGAATCCCCGCGCACCTCTAGGCGTTGAATGCCCATGGAGATTGCCATCCGGAGACCATGTAAAAGGGCCTCGTATTCGGCTGCGTTGTTGGAGTCCGTGTACATTATCTGAAGTACGTATTGGACTGTGTCCCCGGTCGGGGACGTCAATACGACGCCAGCCCCCAATCCGGCTAACATTTTAGAGCCGTCGAAGTGCATAATCCAATTGGAGTATGCGCCGTACTCTTTAGGGAGTTCGGCTTCGGTCCATTCAGCGACAAAGTCAGCCAAAACTTGTGACTTTATAGCTCGCCGAGGTTTGTAAGTTATATCAAATGGTAAGAGCTCAATGGCCCATTTTGCAATCCTGCCCGTCGCGTCGCGGTTGTTTATAATGTCGTTAAGTGGTACTTCAGAGGCCACTGTTATCGAACACTCTTGAAAGTAGTGTCGGAGCTTCCGGGATGCCATGAACACCGCGTATGCTATCTTCTGATAGTGCGGGTAACGGGACTTGCAGGGGGTTAACACAGTGGATACGTAGTATACTGGTTTTTGAAGAGGGAATTTATGCCCTTCTGTCTCTCGTTCGACGACGAGTACCGCGCTTACAACTTGATGCGTTGCTGCGATGTATAACAACATTGGTTCGCCCAGGTTGGGCGCAGCCAGGACCGGATTTGTTGCCAATATGGCCTTTATTTCTTCGAGTCCGGCGGTGGCAGCATCCGTCCACTCGAAGTGTTCGGTGCGCCTAAGGAGGCGATAGAGGGGCAATGCCTTTTCTCCTAGACGGGAGATAAAGCGGCTTAGAGCCGCCACGCATCCAGTCAATTTTTGTATTTGCTTGAGGTCTTTTGGGATATCTAGCTGTGACAGAGCTCGGATCTTGGCTGGGTTTGCTTCAATTCCTCTACCGGATACGATGAAGCCCAGCAGCTTTCCAGCTGGTACGCCGAAAACGCATTTTTCCGGATTCAGCTTGATGTCATATGCTCTGAGGTTGTCGAATGTGAGCCTCAAGTCGTCTACTAGAGTTTCGACGTGTTTAGTTTTGACGACTACGTCGTCTACGTATGCCTCTACTGTTTTGCCGATCTGGGTAGCCAGACATGTCTGAATCATGCGCTGATATGTTGCGCCGGCGTTTTTAAGTCCGAAGGGCATCGTGTTGAAGCAGAATGGTCCATATGGAGTAATGAATGCCGTTGCGGCTTGATCCGCTTCTGCCATCTTGATTTGATGATAGCCGGAGTATGCGTCCAGGAAGCACAATGAATCGTGCCCTGCAGTGGCATCGATGATTTGGTCGATGCGGGGGAGGGGGAAGGGATCCTTTGGGCAGGCTTTATTTAGGTCTTTGAAATCGACACATAGGCGCCAGGATTTGTCCTTCTTTGGTACCATTACCAGGTTTGCTAGCCAATCCGGATGTTTGATGTCTCTGATGAATCCGGCTTCCAATAGTTTGGCTAGCTCTTCTCCCATTGCCTGTCTTTTGGGTTCGGAAAATCGTCGAAGAGCCTGTTTGACTGGCTTGAATCCTTTTAGGATGTTTAGGCTGTGTTCTGCCAATCTGCGTGGGATTCCGGGCATATCCGAGGGGTGCCAGGCAAAAATGTCCCAATTTTCCCGAAGGAATTCTCGCAGTGCGGCGTCTACATCAGGGTTCAATTGTGCCCCGATGGAGGCCGTCTTTGTCGGGTCCGTTGGGTGGACCTGGAATTTTACTATTTCATCTGCTGGTTTAAAGGAGGTGGACTTGGATCTCTTATCGAGTATCACATCGTCCCTATTCACCGTAGAGCGCAGCGCGGTGAGTTCCTCTGCCGCTAGGGCTTCGGATAGTGCCTCTAAGGCTAATGCGGCTGTCTTGTTTTCGGCGCGGAGTGCTATGTCCGGATCACTAACGAGAGTGATTATTCCGCCGGGCCCAGGCATTTTGAGCTTCATGTACCCGTAATGGGGTACGGCTTGAAAAATTGTGAATGCCTCTCGTCCTAATATAGCGTGATATCCGCTGTTGAACGGGGCCACTTGGAACGTGACTTCTTCGGATCTGTAATTGTCCGGCGAGCCGAATACCACATCGAGTGTGATTTTTCCTGTGCAGCGCGCCTCCCGGCTAGGGATTATTCCTCTAAAGGTTGTGCTGCTTCGCTCAATGCGGCTCCAGTCTATTTCCATTTTTTGAAGGGTTTCCTCGTAGATGAGGTTTAATCCGCTGCCGCCATCCATGAGGACTTTTGTAAGTCGAAAGCCGTCCACTATTGGACTAAGTACCAGTGCGGCTGGAGCTCGGGCTGTTCGGAATTTAGGTTCGTCGCTGGCGTTGAAGGTGATGGCTGTGTCGCTCCATGGATTGGTTGTTGCTACTTGGTAGACTTCGGCGAGGCTGCGGATTGTTCGTTTCCGCATATTATTTGATGCGAAAGTCTCGAAGACTGTTGATACCGTACCGATGTTGTTGGAGTGGTTTTCCGGGGCTAGAAGCTCCTCTCCACTTTTGGCCACCTGCCGTAATATCCAACATGCTCGAAGGCTATGTGTTGGGACGGCGCCTTCTGTACTGTGAATTTTACAGGGTCCGCTAAGCCATCCCTCCAGTACGGTTCCGTGCCCTTTATGGGGTTTTGCTTTTTGGTTTTTGTATCTGGTGCCTGAGTGTAATGCACCCTTTTGTTGCGGACTAGGGTTGTATTCGGGGCCGGATTGTCCCAAAACTTATTTTCGGTTGTCCGGAAACTCTCCATCGCACAGTACTTTCGTACTATGGACGCCAGGTCGGCGAAGCGTGTAATTTCACGACGGCTGACGGCGTTCAAGATTCCCTCGTCCGTGCAATTATTGCAAAAAATTGAGATTGCGTTTTCCTCTCGGCAGTCCTTTATCCTGTCCATAACCAGGAGGAATCTGGCCCAGTAGTGATGTACTGTCTCAGCGGGCTCTTGCCGGATTAGAGATAGATCGCATATGTCTGGGCGGGTGGGTGGAATTAAGTCCGGAACCCTACCCATCTCAAGGCTCGAAGGCCGAGAAGTTTCCAAATTTGGAAGCTTGGATTGCTGGACGTTGTCCAACGAGTCTGGTCCGATGCCTGACTTTAAGTTCAGTGCTTGATCGAAGTCCGTCCCTCCGCGGGAATCCGGCATGGGGGGTTCGGGAGCCCGGACATGACTAGTTTTCAATACAGGAGAAGAGTCGCCGCATTGTTCCTCTACCACTGCAACGTGGTGGGTGACCTGGGGAGAGTTAATCTCTCTCAGATCGGTTTTAAGCCCAATCTGATTGTAGTCTGTAGCGACTCCCAGGGCGGCGATGCGATCCAAGAGCTCGTTTACGGACGAGAGCTCTATTGGATCCAGCCGCTCGGCGAATTCCGAGCTGACGTGAAGATTGCTTTTGACGACTTGAGAGGTCATTGTCGAAGCGGTGGCCGGACAGGCGGTCATAAGAAAACCACCTAGCCGGATAGTTTGGCCGGCGGCCAAGGCTCCTTTGGCGAAAATACCGTCCTTGAAGACGGGAGGAGGCATCCTTCCTATCGGTGACGGCACAGAGGAACTCTCAATGAAAGCACCAATGTCGGTGTCAAAACCGGCGGATCTCGGGTAGGGGGTCCCGAACTGTGCGTCTAGGCGGATGGTAACAGGAGACAAGGGACACGATGTTTTACCCAGGTTCGGGCCCTCTTGATGGAGGTAAAACCCTACGTCCTGCTTGATTGATATTGATATTGTGGATGTTTACAAGAGTGGATCTACCACGAGATCAAGGAGGCTAAACCCTAGAAGCTAGCCTATGGTATGATTGTAATGGTTGTTGTTGTTCTACGGACTAGAGCCATCCGGTTTATATAGACACCGGAGAGGGCTAGGGTTACATAGAGTCGGTTACAATGGTAGGAGATCTACATATTCGTATCGCCAAGCTTGCCTTCCACACCAAGGAAAGTCCCATCCGGACACGGGACGAAGTCTTCAATCTTGTATCTTCATAGTCTTGGAGTCCGGTCGATGATGATAGTCCGGCCGATGATAGTTCGGCTGATGATGGTAGTCCGGCTATCCGGACACCCCCTAATCCGGGACTCCCTCACCGAGCCTTCCACCCTTTACCAAGTATATAGATGCATTAATTAAATAAGAGATATTGTGATATCCCAACCATAAACATGTCCACCATGGAGCAATCTTCAACTTCACCTGTAACTAACAACGCTATAAGAGGGGCTGAGCAAAGCGGTAACATAGCCAAGCAACGGTTTGCTAGGAAGGGTGAAAAGGTTAGAGGCTGACATGGAAATTTGGGAGGCTTGAAGAACAAATGATAGGTACCGTAGCATAGCGATAGAACGAAGCAACTAGCATAGCAATGATAGTAGTGAGATCCAGGGTAGTGGTCATCTTGCCTGAAATCCCGCAAGGAAGGAGAACGAGTCCATGAAGAAGATGAACGGACGTAGTCGAACGAATCCTCACAACTCCGGAACGAAACCGAAGCTAACGAGAGAAGCAAACCAGAAAGAAGCAAACAACATGGTAAATGCACAAGCATAAACATGGCATGATGCACAAACAAGTATGATGCATGTCCGGTTTAATGAGGCATGGCATGGCAAAGTGCAACAAACAATATTAAAAGTTAAGTGGAGCTCAATATGCAACGAGTTGCATATTGACGAAACCCCACATCCAAGTTATTTAGTTCGCTCTCGTTTAAATACACAACAATACTAAATGTTGTTAAACATGGCAAGGGGTGTAACACAATTAAACTACATGCTTAGGCAAGTTTAAATGAGGCCGGAACAACAAACAAGAATTCCGGAAAATCCTCAGGTGCATATTTTGAATTTGGTACTGTTCTATCCTAAACCATATTTTAAAGTTGTTAAACAGGAAAATAAAGTGCACCATGTTAAACTAGGCATTTTCCCACCCCATTTACATATAAAGTTTATTTAAAACCGAGCTACGGTTACTTAGTTATGAAATAAATCATTTTAACATGGCATTTAAGCAAATTAATGCAAAAAACAATTTAAACATTTTAAACATGGATGAGAGTGGCATATTATGAAACTAGACAGAATTCTAAGCATTTTACATGTTTGAATCATTTAAATCCGATGCACGGTTAATGAGTTATTATATGCATGAACATGGAGGAGTTTTCTGCAAAACTGTAATACACTGGATAATGTTAAATTCGCAGCAGTAAAAAAAACACACATCGGGCTGAATCTTGCTGGGCCAAACATGCACAAGAGAGGGGCTGTTGGGGGCTGCTCACCCATGGGCTAAGGCCCGATTGGAAGCAGAGGGAGGCCGGCTGGGGGGGGGGGGGGCGCAACCGGGCCTTGGAGCCCATCTGGCGGTCGCTTGCGGACGAGGCGCAGTCAACATGGGCGTCGACCGCGTCATCCTCCTCTCGAACAGAGGCAGCAACGGGACTTGGGGGCGAGCGCTCCTGCTCGATGAAGAGGAAGCAGAGGCCTGCGCGAGGGGAAGCAAGGGACGCAACGACGGCCTAGCGCGGGAACTTGGCGGGGCACCGCAGCGAGGAAGATGGTCAGCGCGGACAGGGCTGCAGCAGGCTCTGGCGATGCAAGGGACTTGGCGTGGCGGCTCCAGGCGATGGGAATCGGCCGGATCCGAGGCCAGGGCGACGGTGGAGCTCCATTCTGAGGTAGCCCGCGGACGGAGACGAGGCGGGGTCCTGGTTCAGAGAGCGAGATGTGAGAGGAGGGACTAGAAAGCAGGGGAGGGGAAGGAAGGAGCAACGCGGGGCTCATCTGCTAGTTCGGTCGGCCGGCGACGAGGCGGGCGAAGTGGCCGTCGGGGGGAACTGCAAGGCCATGACGGGGGGAAATTCGGAGAAGATACAGAGGGAGGAAAAGAACTAGAAGGAGGGGAGAAGGGGGTGCGCGCGGCGGAGGAGCTCACCGGGGGCTTGGCTGCTCTGGGCAGGGCTCGAGTAGCTCCACGCGGAGAGGAGATCCAAGGGCGATGGAGCTCTACATGGAGGCCTGCGGTGGCTTCCATGGCGCGGGGAGCACCTGTACAGAGAAGGGAGAGGATGGATGAGAGGCAGAGGAAGCCACGGGAGGGAGGAGGAACAAGGAAGAGAGCGACGGTGCTCTTCTGTTGGTTTAGCGGCGGCCGGCGGGGCGCTGAGCTGCTTGCTCGGGGACGAGCACAGGAGGCAGGGAGCTGGGGCGCTGTGGGAACGAGAGGAGAGGTGCTCGGGGACGCGGGGGCTGCTGATGGACGAGGTTGGAGCGGGAGGCGGACGCGGCAAGGCAACGGGGAGGCGCTCGGTGCTCACGATCCATTCGGGATCGAGCAGAGGAGGGAAGAGGAGGCACGACCTCAGGCGCTGGTTGGAGGGAGATGGATCTGGGAGGATCCCGAGGTGGGATTTGAGTGCGGTGGCGGCGGCGGGGACAGATGTCCTAGATTTTAGGGTTGGGATGATTTGGTAGGTGATGGTCTTATATATATAGGGAAAGGGGGGTTTAGGGTAGATTTGGACCCTCTGATTAAATCGGACGGTCGAGAATAGAGGGTTAGGGGAGTCCAATGGAGAAACACAGATATATTATAGATGTTTGGAGATGATCCGGACGCAATGGTGACGACTGCCCGGATCGGGTTCGGGACAGCTTTGGGGCGCGCGCGAGGGGTTTGACAAAAGGCCATGGAGACAAGGGGTTTTGATGGGCTCAGAAAAGAGAGAGAAGAGAGCGGCCCGGTTGATCTGAGAGGGGTCAACAGGGGCAAGGAGGAAGCGGCAACTATGAGCGAATGCAAGTTTTATGAAAACGATGCCGATGCAATGCGAATGATGCCATGAGATGAAATGCATGACATGAACAAACTGCAAAACAAAAGACAAAAACCCAACCACGGAGAAAATATCATATCGCATCTCCGGAAAAGGAAAGAGTTGGAGTTACGAATATGGAAAGTTGTATCCGGGGCGTTACACCCGTAGAGCCCAACGGCGCCTCGAACGGTGCCCTGTAGAATAAACCCGCACCGCACCGCCGCGTTTGGCCTCGCCGGCGGCTAAACGCCGGCGAGTTTGACCCCGCTGAACGTTTGACCATGGGTGGGCCCAGTTTGCCCCCCCCCCCCGGGTCAATGACAGGTGGGGCCGAGCCGGCTAATTAATCTAGGGTTAGTACTAATTTAAATTAGTTAAACTAATGACACTGACATGTGGGACCCACTGGTCAGGTTTGACCTGGACCGTCCCGTTGACCGCTGACGTCACCCTGACACAATGCTGACGTAGTAATTTAATTACTAGAATTATTCTTATACAGGAAATTCCAGAAAATACCACAAACTTCAAAAAATCATAGAAATTAATCTGTAGCTCCAAATGCAAAGTGTTATATATGAAAAATGATCAAAAATATCCAATCTATCCATCTGTACTAGTTTCATGCATGTTTAAGCAAGATAACCTGCTGTTTAGAGCAAAACAAGATAAAGCACTATTAATGGCCATGCATGAGCTTGTAACTTGATTCTTTGATTCAAAATGGTTCAAACCCATCTGGTCCTAGTTGCATTAGCCCAATACACTCATTTTGCCATGTCTCATTTATGCATCATATTTTTGCACATTGTTTGGTGATGATTGTATATCGGTGCTCTCTGCGGCAGGTTCTGCCCCCGAGGAGTATCGCGAATACCCTAACGAAGAACAATACCAGTCCACGGACCCGCAAGGCAAGCAACCAACCATTTGATCATATCGATACAATCCCATGTTCTCGCCTCTGGTCTCTTTTACTGCATTAAGACAATGCGATTCAAACTGCTGTGTGCTACGGTAGTTGAACCCATTTCCTCTGCATGACCTGTCATTGCCACAGTAACTAGATGAAACCCACTAGCATGTGTAGGAGTTGATTGAACCATATGTATGTATTGTTCCTACCTTGCTATGCCTGCTATGCTTAGAGTCGAGTCAGGTCTGGTTCATCTAGGTGATGGGCTAGAGTGAAATGATCATGTCGATAATGAGGGTAATGTGTTGAACACGATTTGGTAAAGGTATCGATGAGAGGCCATGTAGGAGTACATGGTGGGTTGTTTCATTGAAGCCGTCCCTAAGCACTGAGATCTGTATGTGTGATTTAAGATTCAGCTACTACCATACATTGGGCCCTGAAATATGACCCCGCTCAACTTCTTATCCACCCTAGTCCTCTGTCCAGGAGTTGCAAGTAGTTTCTCGTGTTTGTAGCTTACTGGAGGTCGTGTGCGGCGCTGACCCGCAGGGTGGGCTGTGATGTGGTAGGTACGTGGCCGGGTATACCGGGTACCCTTTAGGTGTCTCAGAACCCTGCACACATCGTTCGGGGCCGTATGTGGAAACCTCGGCCGGACTCCCTGCGGATGGAACCTGAATAGGCGATAAACCTGGACTGGAGACTTAGTTGTTTAGGTAGGTCATGGTCTACACCCACGTCGGCTTTCGCTTGACGTCTGCCGAGCACATGATGTGTGCAGATGCTAAGTGGTGGTAACATGTATGAAGAAGTACACCCCTGCAGGGTTAACATGATCTATTTGAATAGCCACGTCCGTGGTAAAGGACTACTTGGTTGCCTATACAGTTCATAGACAAGTAAATGGATACTACTAAAGCCTCAAGATAAGCGTGAGTGCCGAGGAAGGCTCTTCCCTGGGATGACGGAGGTGGATCCTCAGTAGTGTATTGAAGGGGTGAGTAGTGGACTCGAGTGCGCAAAACCATTTCAAGTTGGAGTCTCGTAAGTTAGCTTAGCCAAGAGTCAAAGCTGGCTTGCTGCAATAACCCCACCATCCCTTCTTGATAATGTGCATGTCTGTAGGATCTGATGTAAGTCTTGGTGGTTACCTTTGTACTCATGTTGCTTAATTTATGTTGTACAGTAGACTTTGCAACCCCTTCTGATGGGTTCTTCATAGATGTCAATGTCGACGAGTAGGTTGAAGCCTAGGTGGTGATCTTGAGCTCACAATGGACCATGTAGTATAGTCATGCTTACCCAAGCCTCCTTTATTTCCTAGTTGTCTGTACTTAGACGAGTTACTTCTGCTGTTGGCTTGTATGTTTGTATGACTTGAATGCTGGGTCGTGTGACCCGTACTTGTGTGCATGATATGTATGGCTCTCTGAGCCTTTAAATAAAGTACTTGTGTTGTAGAGTCATGTTGTGATGCCTTGTTGTATTTGCACATATCGAGCATATTGTGTGTATGATTGAAATGCTTGGTATGTGTGGGATCTGACTATCTAGTTGTTTATCCTTAGTAGCCTCTCTTACCAGGAAATGTCTCCTAGTGCTTCCACTGAGGCATGGTAGCTTGCTACTGCTCCGAAACACTTAGGCTGACCGGCATGTGTCCTTCTTTGTTCCTGTGTCTGTCCCTTCGGGGAAATGTCACGCGATGAATACCGGAGTCCTGTTAGCCCGCTACAGCCCGTTTTACCGGAGTCCTGCTAGCCCAGTGCTACAGCCTGAATTCACTCGCTGATGACCGACACGTTCGATGCTGGGTCATGGATGCCTGTCCCTGTAAGTTAGTGCCACTTTGGGTTTACGACTAGCCATGTCAGCCCGGGCTCCTTGTCATATGGTTGCTAGCGACACTATCATATACGTGTGCCAAAAGGCGCAAACGGTCCTGGGCAAGGTAAGGCGACACCCGTGGGAATACGGTGCATGAGGCCGCGTAGTGATATGAGGTGTTGCATGCTAGATCGATGTGGCATTGAGTCGGGGTCCTGACAGCTAATCATGTGATGTTTTATTAAGGTAATGAACGAATGATGGTTGAAGTTGGCAACAATCATGATTGTAGATTGTTATTGAAATAGAGAAACGAATTCAAATTCAGTTCGAATTGCAGCGGTAGTATAGACATTTGGAATGCACTAAAATGTTGGTACAAGTAGGTTACATGCATTATACAGCAAGCGGAAAAAATTAATTGGAGATAACACGGATTCTTACTACCGAATAGCACTTAATTGCACTAAATTGTTTGTATGAGTAGCTTTAAATAGCATTTTTATAGTAAAATGGGGCAAGACTCTCTCTTTGTGTGGTGTGAATAGTTTTATTTTTTTCATTTTCTTTTTGGTTGAGGGAAGTGCGAACTGATTTGGTACGAACAAGTACAATATTACACATTAGGCTTGTCCCTAAAATTTAACCCGTGCCTTGTTATATCCGGAAAATTCAGATATCGTGCTCCCAAAACTGGCGCCTTCACAACCCGCGCCTTGCTATCCCGAAATTACAAAGCGCGCAAAAACTCCCTCCAGCTGCCAAATCCCGACACACGAAATCCCCCTTCTAACCCAGAGACGAAAGGGCCGCTAGTTCAAATCGGTGTAGGGTACTTTTGTAACACACCCTACATTTTGGACAAGCACGTCCCTAAGTCATGGTTCACCCCCTCCCATCGCCTCCTTTTTGCCATTTGAAATCCCTGGCCGCCATAACCTCTCTGCTCCAGCCGCGAAACCCCACCCTCCTCTGTCCACCACCTCACCGCTGCCCAGCCAGAGCCTCTTCCCCGACGACGGCATCCACCACAACAACTCGACATCCCTCGTCCACCTCCTCGAATGAGGATCCGTCATCCATCTCGTCGTCTCGCTGGTTCAGCCGCCCCGTCCTCCACCTCCAAGGAGCTGCTCCGATGATCGCCTCATCTATCACGACTGCTCCATCCCCATAGTGCCGCCTTAACCTGCTCCACCAGAACCGCAGCATCCTCACCGACTCCTTGGACAAAGCCGAGGCCTACTCGGCGCCACCAAAGAGGTTGTACACTCATCGCATCGCACCTTCTCCTTAGCTCGACCTCCCGGCGCCGACGGTGCTCCATCCCGCACCCCCATGGAGCGGCTACAGCCGGCGCCGCGAGCGACATCTCCATGGAGGCTCTTCCCCAGTGTGAGGCCCCTTCGATGGCGGCGTCCATACCAGCCGAATCTGTTGCTGCTGCTCCGGCTCTCGCTCAATCACTCGCTCACCCAACTGATGCTGCTCCGGCTCTCGCTCGCTCGCCCGCGCTACTGCTACTGCTGCTCTCCCTGTCGCTCGTGCTGCTGCTCTACTCTGATTTAGCTACACTTTAGTCGACTGAATCGACTTTTGGGTGGGAGGGCTCACCGGAGTTAAGGAAGAACCACCCGCAGCAGGGACGGGGGCTCGCCGGAGAGGTACCCCACTATCTATCTTAGGGTTCAGGGTGGGGGCGGGGGGCCTATAGGGCTGGCCGGGGCGGCGATGGACCGGCGGCGGGGACTTGTTTTGGGGCAGCGAGGCGGCGCTGGGGCTGGTAGTTCGGCCGGTGGTGGCTGGTGGCTCAGGGGGGTGCAGGTTGAAGATGAACTGCAGGCCCTCCCTAAACTACATGTCAAGTGCCTCTCTACTACCATTGCATTAAGTTTCGACAATAACATTCAGATTCCACAGTAAATTTCAGTTTCGACAGTTAAGTTTATAGTCAACAGGTTTTACCTCATCTGTTGTAGTCAGGTGGGTTTTGGTGATGTAAATTTCACATCTATTTTACATCACCTATTGGATATGCTATTAGAATCCCACTTGAGATTGATGATGTCTGTCTTGTGCTACTTCAACCTTGACGTCTTATGGCTTAACGAGGCTGCTCCAATGACAGAATGATCCATCACAACAGAGTAGTGCCCTGGATGCCGTCTACAGATTCCTCAGATCTTCCTCCACACCTCCGATAGCCACCTCTGCCTCAACTGCTTGAGCGACCAACCCAATGATGCTGAGGTCAACACGGCTACGACAAAGAGGTTGTACACTTGTTGCATTACTTATTACTATACATTCATGTCAATCCACTAGGGCTATTTTGGTTCAACGAAAAAACATAGCAATAGGGAATTTTCCAGTGGCACTCTACTATTCAATTATTCATGCATTTTGTTGAAAGGAATGAAGCAAAACATCCACATGGACCTACTTTTCAAAATCCTATGCATGAAAACAAGACCAAGTGCATTAGTGGCAGAATAACATTCTAACTGTACACGCTTTCATATGGTTTCACTTTATTTTGTCCATGTTTCTTTGCATTCCTCTGCTTTTCCAATTCCTGTAAACCAAACACTCAAGTTGACAGAAATCCTGTGTTTACAAATGCTCTGTTTACCATGTGCATTCCTATCCTATTCCGGTGTTTTTCCTATCCCTGCGATTTTAGAATCATGCAAGCCAAATGAGCCCTTACAGAATTACTTCAGTTATAGGTAGGTGTCGAAGGGAACTTTGTGTGGTTTGTCTTGCTCCTGTCGTGACGTCGTCCACCTCAACTGAGCTGCTCCATCGACAGAAACATCCACCAAACCAGACATCACGACTCATGACCGTCTTTCACCGCCTCAGATCTCCTTCCCTGCCGTCGGCACCCACCACAACAGCATCACCATCATCGACTCAGCAGATGAACCTAAGGAGTACATGGGTCCACAAGAGAGGTCACACTCTTTTGTTTCTGCTTATGTTATGCATTGCTTAAAATTACCTGCTACTTTATCGTCATGTTCACCTCTTGGACTCCAAGTCAGGTCCAAATTAATGTTCAAACTTGAGTTCTAAATTAGTTGTGGGGCACATATCGAGGAAGCAATGAATAGTATCTATGTCTAATATCTGGTTACCTAGGGTATGCACATGTTGTTCATCTTGGGTGGGAAACAAAAAGTAAAGCAATCATCATCTGTCTTTTTATTAAATTAAAGCAATCATCAGCCTACTATCATTATTTTTGGATCCATCCACTGGTTGTTACCATCACTCTAAATTTCTGCATGCTCTCCTTACATAATCTCACCATATATTTTTTGTATGCATGTCAGATATTGTACACAGTCATGCTGAACATGTAGAGAAAAAGAGAAGAGTTTTGCGTGGCAATACAATGTCATGCAGACATCGCTCCATGGTGGCTTCAATGGCAAACCCTCCCCACCCCTCTCCAGATTGTAATCCAGAGGAAGATGTTTGTTCTAAGGCGGATTCAGATGCCGCTGACCACTCCTATATACCCCCAAGGTGTTTGCTCTACCTTAGCATGTTGATGTTATTCATATCATGCATATGTTGCCTTGCAATGCCTAATTTTGACATCATATATGTCATCTGCCTAGTTTAGACATGTTCTGTAATGCCACCTGTTTAGTTTCTATATCATATATGGGAATTGTGCAGTCTCATGTCTTTTAGCCAGCAATAATATACGTGAAATGTGCAATGCCATCCTATTTAACCAGACATCATATATTTGAATGATATCTTGCCCATCATTTTCTTCATTACATTTCCATTTGTCGACAATGTTTGTACATTAAAGTACTCTTCCTATGAATCAACCATTTGGGTGGGAGATTGAAAAATCTGGAGTGAAAACAAGGCCTTCAGCGCAGACAGTGCTACCTGTCGAAGCAGATCTCTTGTTGGGTCCCGATAGCTCCTCAGAGATGGATTCAGAGATAGATGACCAGTCCTATTACCCCACCAAGGTGTATGCTCTAACTTGGCACGGTTATACTGCTCATATCATGCATATGGTGTCTTGCATTGCATAGATTAGACATCATATACACAATATTCAACACCATGTTCTTAGTTCAGACATCATATCTAATGCCCTCTGTTTAGCATATAAATCACCTATGTGAATTAAATGATGCAATCCTGATTACTTAGATAACATGTAGGTGAATTATGTCATGGGATTCTGTTTAGTTATTCATCATATATTTGAATTATGTTATGCTATGCTATCCAGTTTAGATAGACATCATATATGTGAAATTATGTCATGCTATCCGTTTTAGTTAAACAATATGCATGTCAACTATTTCATGCCCTCTTTTTTCCACACTATCTATTGCATCTATCTCTCATACAATGTCTGCACATTCAACTATGTTTCCTGTTTATCAGCCATTTGAATTGGAGCGGGTGATGCCAGCATCTAGCGGACTAAAAACATGGTCTTCAAATAAAACAGTGCTACCTCTTGGTGGAGATAGCACCCCGGTTGTACACGCATGAGAACCAGCCCTACCACACATAACCCAAACTCTCGCAGATTGTACCCCTACTGCGATGGACAGAGAACCAGCTTCACCCAATCTAACCCCAACCCCAGCAGATAGTAACCCAGTTCCTGTTGACACATCACCATCTCCACCACAGAGCTCCCAAACAAGAGCAGTTAGTAAGGCAGCTCGAGTGCCCAAAGGGCCAGTACTACCATGGCGAACCCCAACTCCACTAGTTAGTACGCCTATTCCTGTGGAGGAAGCACAACCAGCTAGTCGTAGTTTAACATCTATCACATTTGATGTTGTTAAATCATATGTGCGTATCTTCCCATCTTGGAAATATTATACTGAAGATGAAGGAAAGTGCCAGTTGCAGGTGTTTGTCCAGGAGTTATGTGTAAGTAATGTTATTCATGGCAATTACTTTGCCTTGTCCCATACATCCTACCTCCATGATGGTTATAATGCAGCAAATTTTCCCACTTTTCTCTATAGAGAAGGACCGATTTGGAAACTCAGGATGAGGTAACATGTGCTAATACCTCTTCTATCTTCAAGAATGCTTGGTGGCAGTATCGGAGTTACCTGAAGAAAATGTACTTCATCGGCAAAGAAACTCATCAAATTCCCTTACGTTCTCCTGAGACACATTTACTGGACGATGACTGGCAACACCTTGTTCTGTACTGGTCCCGAACCAAGAATGTGGTAAGGTCTATGGGCTCATTTTCTATTTTTAAGTACTATATTCTTGCGTCTTTCTGTACTCTGTTCATGTAGAACAAGTGCCTAAACCTAAAGAACAACTGTTCTAATTTAAGATTACATTGCTATCATAGTTCAAAAAAGAGCTAGGCGTTAATTGTGTGTTTTGCCACCGCCTTGCGCTTTAGTGACCAAAGCGCATGCTTATGTGTAGTTATGCACAGATTAAGCATAGTTATGTGCAATGCGTTTCGCCAACGCCTAGAGCCTAGGCGCGCTTAAGCGCTCACTTAGGCACGCATTTTTTAACTATGATTGCTATCGTGCATACTGCTTTGCTCTTGTATCACTGTATTTACTCATACAAACTTATTTTTAAATTGAAGGACCCAATCAAAACTTCAATGGCATAGCAGGTATGTTCACGCATGTTTCTTTAACATGCTTTCTCTTATCAATAGCTCTGTTGATTTCAATTTCAATTGTGTATACAGTTGACTTCTCATATCATGCACATTACTAGCATCATAACAGAGCCAATAGTGTTGTTGTACATGTAGACCCATGGTACCCATCTAAAATCTTGTTGTGCCGTGTAGTTTCCCACGCTTTGTATTCTTTCACTTCTGCTTTGTCTTGAACTAATATGATTTGAACCGTGTCTCTATTTTGATTTGGCAAGACAATACAGTGACCATAGGACATAGATATATGTTTGTTTGATGCTTTTATTATGTACTAGTACTTGGTAATAGAAGACTTGGTAGTTTAATCATGTCCACCTTACTAATGAACTGGTTCACCAAAATGAGTTTCATATACTAGTACATGCTAAACTGTTATGTGTCTGCTTGTTTCTTCTTTTAGAATGCTGACAGAATATTGGGGAAGAGTGCCTTATTAAGCAACGGTAAAGGAAGTAATGCAGATAAGGTTCAGGATAGTGACACATCCTTGTTGGTCTCCAACAAAGCTAATAAAACAACTAAGGAAGACTATCTCGAAGACAGTGAGACAACCCCAAAGTCCTGTCTTGGTTTAGTGTTGGAGTTACTGGCCACTACCGCTTGCACAAGCTATTCAAACTCACTGTCTAAATCAGTTCGGTTTCTTGAGTCTCAACTACAAGCTGCAAGACACTCGATCAACTGTGTTGCGACAAGAAGCGGAAAGGGACTGCGGAAGTCCCTGGAGCATTCAGATGCATACTTTCTGGTGCAACAGCAAGCGTTGGAGGATTTTAACGCCAAACAGGACAAAGCTAATAAGCTTGCTAAGCTTATTGCCAGCATGGTGGATACCACGTTTCTTGAGCTCTTATGAAGTTGTTTCAGTTATGCTCTTGTTTTGCTGCCGCGTTTATTAGCACTGGTGGCCAATTTTGATGGCTAGTGTATGTAATATGCTGCTTTGTTCCCTATATTTGCACTGGTGGCAAACTTTGATGCCCAGTCGATGTAATATGTGTAATAGCGGTAATAGTCTAGCATTAGTTGCTTGCTTATTTATTTCCTTATTGTCTTGTTTAGTTGTTTGCTTGTAGTCACTGCAGTTCTTTTTCTGTGTTTTTCTAGTGGCCACAATAAACTATTTTTGGAAACTAGGCCAAAATAATCTTGGCAACACACGGACCGTTGTAACCATGGGCCTCCTATGGGTCGTATGATCCATGGGCCTTCTATACGGGCCGTAGGATCCATTGGCCTTCTATACGGGCCGTAGGATCCATGGGCCTTCTACGGGCCGTACAATTCATGGGCCTTTTACGGGCCGTACGATCCATGGGCCTTCTACAGGGCGTATCGTTATTTCGCCAATCATGGGTCGTACTATTCATGGACAATAACGGGCTGTTTATTGGTCGTATTTGATAACTCTATGAAAACAGCCCAACGGGTTTTTTTTGACATGAAAACGGCCCAATGTATTAACGGGCCACAAACAGGCCGACTGTAACCACGAGCTGAATTTGGCCCACAAGCAGAAAATGACAGTAACGGGCCGTAAGTAACTGAATGTTGGAAATGAGCCCAAGAATAAATGGGCCCAAAGAAGGCCGAAAGATAGCATGGGCTGGAAACGGCCCAACGGAATAATGGGTCATTAGTGGGTATAAAGTGATACATTGTTCATTACGGGCCAGTTTTACCACGGGCCGTTAAGGGGCCGAGGGTTACTAAGGGCCTCATATGGTCTGAAAGACGTCATGGGCCATACATGGACCGGAAGTTAAAACGGGCTGGAATTATATTGGACGGCCCAGATGATGCTACTGGGCCTAATTCGGATAGGCCGTAAATGGGCCCTGGGATAGCAGGCTATGAATGTGCTATATGCGAACATGCCATTAACAGGCTTGCCGTGGGCTGGCCCACCACCTTGTTACCAAGTCAAACGGGTCGGCCTTTTCACAAGAATGGGCCTCTGTTGGGCCGTGCCACGTGTCGGTGTATCATAGGCGCTTTGGGTCCAATGAGTGGATGACATCTGTCCCAACGGTGAGCCGACACGTGTTTCCTCCAGCCAATGATGATTTTACACGTGGAAAATCCCCAATGGTCGGGGCTGTTAACGGGTTATCGGATCCAAAACCGGACCTGATAGCTTAAGGGTGTTCCATTGCGGTGGATGTCACGTGTCGGTCACCCTTGACGAAAGCACTTCTGTGACGCGCGATTTATCGTCATGGAAGTGGACACTTCCATGATGATAATTTTGGTAATGTCATGTAATACTTCTACGACAGCACGGGTATGACTATTTTGATTCTGTCATAAATTTGTCATGGATGTACATGCATGACAGAAAATGTGACCTACTGTGACAAACACGTATCATCACGGAAGTGTATTTTTTTTAGTGATAGCACAATTAAGTTCTAAATACATCCAATTGATCAACAATTAATTCAATATAGAGGGAGTACGTGACAACAGGTACTTATATGAGCAATCCAAAACTTCATAACCATTGTGTTAATTCTACATTTATCTAAGAGAAAATATAGATCTTATAATTTCAAGCAAAGGGAGGATAAAGAAGCGAACATTTACAGTGATGCTACATAATCAAACAGCAATGAGTGTAAGTATGCTGACAAAGGGTAAGAGGTACTGACAGGAGCAATGCAGAGCCTAGTATTGTTGTGAGATCCTATGATCCTTTGAGCAAGGATATTCATCTGAAATAAGTTTTCATACAATAGAGAAGGTAAGGCACATGCAGAAATTTAGGAGTTCAAATTTTGAATTGATATCGTAGACAGTACCTAATGTTGGGCTCTCAGCAGTTCTAATAGGGGTTTGGCCAATGGAGTAGGGGTAAAGTGTGGTACAGTTGGGCCAGTGTTTTCTGTGGCTACTGATCTATCTAATTTATCAGGTATCACTACCTTTTCCAAATACCTAGTTTGTACTCCTTGAGGATCTGCACTCACCCTCTTCTTTTTGGACATCTATTACGAAAGAACAACATTTGACTGGAAAAACATAGTATGAAGACACATGGAATAGGTACAGAAAATGGATTGGTATGGCATATACTCATATATGATGCTTAAACTAAGCAGATGGTGTAACAAAGTAGAAGTAATGCAAGAGGTTAGATGCAAAATATGTGCAACCAATACAACCTTCCCAAGTTAGAGCAAGCACCTTGATGGGTGAGTAAGATAGGCCATCCTCCACCATGCCAAGTTTGTTAGCCAGTGGATTGTTCCGCAATATTCCTCTCGTGCCCCATTCTCATATTCATTTTGATCATGTTCAATACCTGACATGCATGAAAACATAAAACAAGTGAGATTATCTTTGTAATGCAGCAGTGATTCTAATCCAATACTGCCTCCCTGTAAACCCCTTTGTGCTATCTCTGCAATTCTTTTAAGAGATGACATGCATGTTGTAATTTGGTGTGTGCATTAATATAATGTGGCTTGCTACTCAAAATATGAGAGCTCAAGAAGTGATGATACTTCGCAAATGATAGCTTAACATATAGTAAAGAAGAACAAGTCGACCTAACCTGACAGATTCAAAATATACTAAGGGAGAACAACTCGACCTGACCATTCGACTACAAATGTCTCTGCTAGTCTTCCCAACAAGGAACATACTTATTAAAGAAGAGAAGAGCATCATCTTAAAGAAGAGCAGAAGAGCAATTAGATTGAAGATATTACAAGTCTTTCTATACAATGTCAGTTGCCCACCCATGATGAACCAGAGCTTACAGAGAAATACTATTCCTTCTGGTCTCTCCATATGTGGCTCACATGCATTTCGAAACTAAAGTATGAACATTTAGCTGACCAATTAAACATCTCTCAGTTTTACTAATATCAACATAATATCAGATTTGAATGTGTACAACTAAGCTTGTTTAGCTCGATGGGTGGAGAAGTGTTATTATGACACGAACCACGTAGGCTAATCATGGTCATCATAAGATGGGGAAACCGTAAGCATGATGAGTATAGTGTTGACCGTGGCAGTGGGATGGCAGATCTGAAGCTGCAAACCACGCAAAGGGTAGTTAGCAACCGATGTTTGCTTTGAAATAACAACTAAGATTTGGTATGGACAAGAAAGTAAAATGAACAAGTGACAAAGAAATGCAATTATGTTGTTTCTCTATATGTCGCGACATGCATTTGGAAACTCAAGTGGGACCTTAGCTAACCAATTAAATGTGTCTGTTAACTAATATTAGTATCATATCACAATCATATTTGAACAACTTAGATTTGGAATTTTGAGTGTTGTGTTGTTTAGCTTGAAGGGTGGAGTAATGCTAGTACAACAGAAAGCACCTACGCAGATCATAGTAGAGTAGATAAAAGGGGAAAACCCTAAGCATCAAGAGTAAAATCAAGAAAGTGGAACTAGCTGGACCAGTGTGTGGCGCACATGCTTTTCGAAATGAATATAGGAACATTAGGTGACCAATTAAACAATCTCTGTTTTAGTAATATGAGCATCATATTAGATTCGTATTTCAACACCTAAGCTTTGGAATGATGAGTGGCATGTTGTTTCGCTTGATGGGTTGAGGTCTTGAGGAGCAGTGCTAGCACGACATGAAGCACCTACGATGATGGTAGTGAATATAAAGGGGGAAACCATAAGATTTACGAGTATAGTGACCGTGCCATGGCGGATCTGAAGGTGCAAACCAGACAAAGCTACTTCGCAACCAATGTTTGCTTTCAACTAGCCACTACGATTTGGTACGGACAAGAAAAATACAGTAAACAATTTATGCTCTATTTTTTGGGTGAGATCAATTACTTAAGCACGTATGGAAGAGTACCACCTCTCTTGTGACACCGTGTAGGCCCCTGCTGATACGTTGAGGGTGATGCGGGTGCCATGGCTGTCGGCGGCGGGGAAGAAGACTTTAGATGGCAGACGGCCGGGTCGGGGGATAAATCATGTTGCCATGGACGAGGCGGTCGTAGGAGCGGCAATGGCAAGGTGGACGACGGTGCCGATGAAGCGAGAGGACACGATGAAAGGATCTTGGTCCGACGCTGTGGATGAGAGACGTCCATCTCTTGCAGTGGACGACGGGGTAGGGGTAGCGGCTCTGGCAAGGTGGATGATGGGATGGAGGACGGAGGAGGCTGGCCGCAGTGGGGAGGTCGTTGTGGCGCCGACGGTGTATGAATGGGGAAATAAAGGGGGAGGGGGATCTCAAACTTTGGGACGCGCTTGTCTGAAATGTGGGAAAGTTATGAACTTATCCCCCGTTTAAAATTTTGGACATCAAGTCGGTTGGGGATAGGATGGTAATCTCGCATCTCCCAAATATATGCCGGTAGCGATTTCGGGCGAGGAGAGGGTGTTTTGCCGCCCACGGTTGGAGCCCACGGTGTATGAACGGGGCTGACAGGTAGGGCGGTTGTGTCATGTCTGAGGGAAGTTACACATCTGCCCCCATTTAAAATGTTTGCCTACATCGATTTCGGGCGAGGAGAGTTTGTTTTGCCGCCCACCGTGTCTGAATGGGTAAATGGGGGGAGAGACACATGTCTTTCAGAAGATCTTGAATCAAATGTGTTTTGTCGCCCACATTTGGCGCCCACCGTGTCTGAATGGGCTCAGAGGCGGTCGTGTCACGTCTGATTTAAGTTACTAGTTGTAACGCCCCGGTTTCATTGCGCCAGGTGTCCGCCAGTTATTCGCCGTCGTTGCCATGTCATTTGCTTGCGTGTTGCACTTTGCCATGTCATCATCTGGATTTCATATCATGTCATCATGTGCATCGCATTGGCATACGTGTTCGTTTCTTGCATCCGAGCATTTTCCCCGTTGTCCGTTTTGCAATCCGGCACTCCTATGTCCTCCGGCGTCCCCCTTTTGCCTCTTTTCATGTGCGGGTGTTAAATGTTCTCGGAATGGACCGAGGTTTGCCAAGCGGCCTTGGTATAGCACCGGTAGACCGCCTGTCAAGTTTCGTGCCATTTGGAGGTCGTTTGATACTCCAACGGTTAACCGGGTAACCGCAAAGCCTCTTTTGTTTGCAGCCCAACAACCCCTTGAAGCTGGCCCAAAACCCATCCTAACCCCCTCCATGCTCTCGGTCGTTCGATCACGATCGTGTGGGCGAAAACCGTGCCTCATTTGGAGCTTCCTAGCTCCTCCTACCTATAAATAGGTGCACCTCCCCCGAAATTCCCGCAGTCCAAACCCTAGTCTCTCTCCCTCCGCCGCCGGACATGTCTGTTTCCCGCCGGACAAAGCCCGCGCTGCCGTCTCCGGCCAACCGGCATCCGCCATGTGTCCTCCGCCGCCGTCCTCGCGCCGCCGGCCCGCGGAGCCCATCCGGGGCCCGCGCGGGCCCAGATCGCGCCGCTGCCCGGCCCGAGCGCCCGCCCGCGCTCGAGCTCCTCCGCCGCCGCGCCGGCCGCGTCGGTCGCCGCCTCTGCCGGCCACCATCCCGCCCCGCGCCGCCGCCCCGACCGTCTCCCGCCGCCGCCGCCCCGATCGCCTCCTCCGCGGCCCGGCCTCGCTGCCGGTCTCTGCGCCGTCCTGCCGCGCGTTGCCTCCCTCGCCGGCGCGCCGCCCGGCTGCGCCTCGTCTCCGGCCGCCGGAGCTCGCCGGAGGAGCTCCGCGCCGCGCCGCCCCACGTCCCGTGCCTTCCCCGCCGGCCGCCACCTCGCCGGAGGTCGCTGCCGTCGCCGGAGTTTGTTCTCCGGCCGGATCCACCGGATCTGGATCAGATCCACCAAGCCCCTAATCCAAACGCCTCCGTCCCGGATCGCCCCGTCCACTTTGTCCCCGAGGTGAAATTCCACTAAGTCCCCAGATCTGCAGTATTTTTATGCCCTGTTCAACGCATCATAACTTGTTGCATACTACTCCATTTCGTGCGTATAATATGTCAAATTGTTCGCCTCAACGAGTACTTCATTTCATTCCATTGCATCATGTTTTTTTGAGGTCATCTTGATGCCTGAATCATCGTTGCAAGAGTGCTATATGATGTTAATCTGCTGAAACTGTTATAACTTGATGATTTGTCATTTTTGTTGCATTTGATGTGTGCATCCTATGAGTATGAGCTCTACATGTGTTTTGTACTACATCATGCTATCTTTATAGGGGTGATATCCACGTATTTTTGTAAGTTGTGTAGTGAGTACATCGAACTTGTTAAGTAGGGTACTTGCTGTTGCTGTTTTGCTAGACAGATTTTGTTATTTCGTGATGCTATGTAAACCTGCTACTACAAGTCATTCCATGCATAATCTGGAGATGTTCACTAAGGATGTTTTGTTATGAATGTCTTGATCTATCCATTCATGCCCCTTGTCGCATTTATAGCCTGTTGTAGCTTGTTGTAATCTTGCTCTCAAAGTTGCTAAATAATGTTTCTGTCTGCCTGTTAACATTAAGTTCAATGTTGCCATGATTGTCTCTAGTGATCCATGAACCCTATGAACTTGCTCTTGCCATGCTTAGCTTCACAAACATGTATTCTTACTGTTGGTTGCCTTGCCATGCCATGTATTGCTCTGTGGTGAGTGGTTCAAGCTCACCAACATGCCTACTTATTGTTGTTCCTGCCATGTATGAATCTGTCATATAACTTGCCATGTTTACATGGGTGCCAACATATTTTCTGTGCCCTTTTGGCTCATGGTTAGTAAGGGACTTTTGTTCTATGTATTTAGCAGATTCATGCCATGCCTTTGTTTGATATGATAAGTTCCTGTAACATGTTGTTTGATAGCTCTAAACATTGCAACCTGATGTTATTTCTGCAAAGTCTAAAACTGTTATAATTTGCAATCTTGCCATGTCCATTTGAGCATGTTCTATTGATTTCTGGAGTTAGCTCAGTGTTCATGTTTTGTCATGCTTTACTGTACTTAATGCCCATGCCTTTTGTTATTAAGTTGAGATGCTGTAGCATATTGTTTTGATGCTTGCAATATGCCTAGTTGCTATTTTGGACAGCTTGTCCTTTAAACTTGTATAGTGTATGTGCTGAACCGTTGCTCCGTTTTGAGTGTGCTTTATATGAAACTTGCTTAGATTTGCATGTAGCTTCTTATTATCATGTTGCATCCTTGTTTTGAGGTGTTTGCTTGATGTTTGGATGCATTTTGCATCAATGCCATGCTTAACTTGTTTTGCTCATATCTTCTAGGCCGTAGCTCCGAATTAAATGAACTTTATATGTAACTTGACTAGAATTTCGTGTAGATCATCTTGGTGTATCTTAACTTGCTGTTTAACAACTTGAACATAAGGTTTATTCAGTTCTGGACCCATTTTGAAACTTGCATATGAGGAGTTACCGGAATTGTTATATGTTGTTTCCGGCCTCATTTAAACTTGCCTTGATGTGTTGCTCTTGTTTGCATCATCTCTTGCCATGAGTAGCTTCATCTAGCTTTGTCATGCATCATGCTTGGTTGTGCATCATGTCTTGTTTAAGTGTGGTGTGTTTACTATGTTGTGTGCTTCTTCTCGATAGTTCCCGTTTCGTTGCGATCGTGAGGATTCGTTCAGTTACGCTTGGTTCGTCTTCGTGGCTTCATCTTCTTCATGGACTCGTTCTTCTTCCTTGCGGGATTTCAGGCAAGATGACCGCTACCTTGGATCTCACTACTATCATTGCTATGCTAGTTGCTTCATTCTATCACTATGCTGTGCTTCCTATAACTTGTTCTTCAAGCCTCCCAAATTGCCATGAACCTCTAACCTTTGACACCCTTCCTAGCAAACCATTGCTTGGCTATGTTACCGCTTTGCTCAGCCCCTCTTATAGCGTTGTTAGTTGCAGGTGAAGTTGAAGATTTCTCCATGGTGGACAGGGTTATGTTGGGATATCACAATATCTCTTATATTATTAATGCATCTATATATTTGGTAAAGGGTGCAAGGCTCGGCCTTATGCCTGGTGTTTTGTTCCACTCTTGCCGCCCTAGTTTTAGTCATACCGGTGTTATGTTCCCGGATTTTGTGTTCCTTACGCGGTCGGGTGATTTATGGGACCCCCTCGACAGTTCGCTTTGAATAAAACTCCTCCAGCAAGGCCCAACCTGGGTTTTACCATTTGCTTCACCACCACCTACTTTTCCCTTGGGAGTCGCTCTCTCGAGGGTCATCTTTATTATAGCCCCCCGGGCCAATGCTTGTTTAAGTGTTGGTCCAAACTAGAGCACCGTGCGGGACCATCCCTTGGCAACTTGGGTTGCGTCGGTACCTGTATGCTTAGCTTATCCGGTGTTGCCCTGAGAACGAGATATGTGCAGCTCCTATCGGGATTGTCGGTGCATCGGGCGGTCTTGCTGGTCTTGTTTTACCATTGTCGAAATGTCTTGTAAACCGGGATTCCGAGACTGATCGGGTCTTCCTGAGAGAAGGTATATCCTTCGTTGATCGCGAGAGCTTATCATGGGCTAAGTTGGGACACCCCTGCAGGGTATTATCTTTCGAAAGCCGTGCCTGCGGTTATGTGGCTGATGGGAATTTGTTAATGTCCGGTTGTAGATAACTTGACACCAGATCCGAATTAAAATGCATCAACCGCGTGTGTAGCCGTGATGGTCTCTTCTTGGCGGAGTCCGGGAAGTGAACACGGTTTTGGGTTATGCTTGACGTAAGTAGGAGTTCAGGATCACCTCTTGATCATTGCTAGCTTCACGACCGTTCCATTGTTTCTCTTCTTGCTCTCATTTGCGTATGATAGCCACCATATATGCTTAGTCGCTGCTGCAACCTCACCACTTTACCCCTTCCTTTCCCATTAAGCTTTGCTAGTCTTGATACCCATGGTAATGGGATTGCTGAGTCCTCGTGGCTCACAGATTACTACAACAACTGTTGCAAGTACAGGTTATGCGATGATCATGACGTGAGAGCGATGTTGCTTTTTTTGGAGTTCTTCTTCTGCTTCTTTGATCAGGGGATAGGTTCCAGGTCGGCAGCCTGGGCTAGCAGGGTGGATGTCGTTTGAGTTTTTGTTTGTGTTCCATCCGTAGTCGGATGTTGCTCTTATGTAAGATGGTGTTGTATTGGTGTGGAATTGTATGCCTCTTGTATGTATCCCTACCTATTATGTAATGTTGATGTAATGATATCCACCTTGCAAAAGCATTTCAATATGCGGGTCTATCCTTGGTGGGACCTTCAAGTTCATTTTGGATAGGGTCGCATATTGGGCGTGACAAGTTGGTATCAGAGCCTCGACCGACCCTAGGAGCCCCCTTGATTGATCGTGTAGTTTGGCTGTTGTTGAGTCTAGAAGAAAACTGTTTTCGGAGTCTAGTTATATGAGAGAGTAGGAATTCTTTTTACTCCTCAGCCCCTTCGTCGCTCTGGTAAGGAATCTTGACGTAGGTGTTTTGTATTACTCCTCTTCCCCTTCAAATTTTTCTTTAGGATCACGTAGTTGGTTTTCCGATTGTTGTTCCTCTGCTCTTTTTATCTGGCGCATTTCTCGTCAAGTTGACTCGAGCCTGTTCATCGTTGCCAAGTTCAAACATCAGTTGTCTTCTTTTTCCCACCCGCCCTCCCTTCTTCTTCTCAGAACCGGAGTCCGTAATTGAGTATCCATCCTACTCGTGTGAAATCTTTTTTTTCTTTCCTCAATTTTTTCAACCGGTGTTTTCTCTTCAAGATATTCGTCGGCTTTCCCCTACCAAGTTGCCTTTGTTTTCCCGCCCTCCCACCCTTTCTCTTCCCAGAATTTGAGTCTCTTTCGACCATCAATTTCATTCGTGTGGAGCCTCTTCAATCTTCCCTCAATTATTTCAACCGGTGAATTCTTGTCTCGCTCGTCATTCTTCACCCCTTTCTTTTTCCGGTGCACTCAATTCAAGTTTTTCGGGTTGACCATATTCTTCTCCTGGGATCTAATGTTTCCTCTTGATCGTTCGCCTCTCGCCAGTTTATCCTTCCGGAGTGCTCAAGACATATCAGGAGATTTCGTCTGTGTTCCAATTAATTCGAGGTTGTCACCTCATTCCAATATCTCAATCATTCCGGTGCATCATCTATCTTTTCAACAATCCTTTTCCAACGGTGTTTTTCTCTTTAGTGGGCCCTAACCCACAGGTCTTTTTCCAGGATCTTACTTGACTCTTCTAATTATCCCGGAGTTATTCCCAAATTCTTTTCAAGTGTGACGTAAGAACATATTCCATCAGTCAGATGCCTTTCCAAGATCGATTTCAAATCATTTTCATTGTTGGCTCAAACCCCTTCACTTTTCATTTCCCCGGAGTATCTCAGTAATTTTGGTGGTGTTTTCCATCGACATTTGAAGACCAAAGAAGGGTTATTTCCTCTAAATCTTGCCCGCTCTCTCGAAGATTTTTGGTTCTAGTTTTATGTTATCCTCTCGAATTATTCCATTTGTCAATTATTCTTTTCTCAACCATCCGGAGTATGTCAGGAGTTGTTTTTCCATTTCTTTTCACCGGAGGCCATCATTCCAGTTATCGTTCTCTATTTATCCCGGTGCTTCGTTCAAGTGTTCTTTAATCAGCTCATGATCTCTTTGTTCGTTTGCATCTAAATCCCCTCTAGCATATTTGTCTTCTAATTCTTCTCGGTGATTCATACTCTTTCATCAGTCATTTTCGAATTCTTACGGTGGTTCGTTCAAGATTCTTTTTCTTTGATTATCATATTAATTCATTCGTTCTTTCAAATCCTACAGGTGGCTCATGAAGACTCTCTCAAGTTTTGTGCTATACCCCCTTAATCCTTTTCAAGAAGAATAAGTAGTATGCAAAAATCCATTGCTTGTCATCAATTTAATTTGATGAAGGATAAGCATACAATAAATCTTATTCTTATTTCAACCAAGTGATTATTCCTTTTCTTCGGAGTTTGTTCTTGTTGAATAAATTCTAGTTTCAAGTGTTTTCATCTTTTCTTTTCCGGAGTTCAAATTTCCTCGGCCATTTGGTCGGAACCTCCATCTAAATCATCACAAGGCTCATCTTATTCTTTCATCCTTCAATTCTATCTCATTGTATTTTGTCACCGGAGTTCTTCGTGGTGGTTCTTCATGATTTAATTCATTCTTCAAGAGTTCATCAAGATTCTTGTTGGAGGAGTTCAAGTATCTTTTCTTCTCGCGTCTCGAAGTGCAATTAATTCTCCGTATTCTTTCGAAGTGGAGTTTTGTATTTCTTTGTTCTTCTCAGCTATCCAATCATTTCCGTTTGTGGTAGGTTATCACTTTATGATCTTGAGATGTTACCTATAAGACCACAACAAGCTTATTCTTTTCGTTGTTGATTTTCTCAACAACTCCGTTCAATCCTTGCTTCTAAGTTCTTTTCATTCAATTATTTCAATTCCTCCGGAGGCATTGCATTGGTCATCTTGTCAAGTGCCATCTCTTTGGGTGAAGATCGTGTTCTATTCCTCCATGTTCTAGCCGGAGTGCTGTCTAAATCCTTTTCAGTCTTATTCGTTTCTTACCTCATTATAACCTTAGTGGTTTCATAGTCTATCTGATTCTGTGAACCTTCGATTCTCGGCATTCTCGTCGTTCCTCTCTTCTTCTCGAGTGCTCTCGATTCTTTGCTTCTTCTCTTGTGTTCTTGTGTCACCCCATCCTTTTTCCCTTCCGTCTCGGTCCTAAGATCTCGGGACGAGATCTCTTGTTAGTGGAGGAGTGTTGTAACGCCCCGGTTTCGTTGCGCCAGGTGTCCGCCAGTTATTCGCCGTCGTTGCCATGTCATTTGCTTGCGTGTTGCACTTTGCCATGTCATCATCTGGATTTCGTATCATGTCATCATGTGCATCGCATTGGCATACGTGTTCATTTCTTGCATCCGAGCATTTTCCCCGTTGTTTGTTTTGCAATCCGGCACTCCTATGTCCTCCGGCGTCCCCCTTTTACCTCTTTTCATGTGCGGGTGTTAAACGTTCTCGGAATGGACCAAGGTTTGCCAAGCGTCCTTGGTATAGCACGGGTAGACCGTCTGTCAAGTTTCGTGCCATTTGGAGGTCGTTTGATACTCCAATGGTTAACCGGGTAACCGCGAAGCCTCTTTAGTTTGCAGCCCAACAACCCCTTGAAGCTGGCCCAAAACCCATCCTAACCCCCTCCATGCTCTCGGTCGTTCGATCACGATCGTGTGGGCGAAAACCGTGCCTCATTTGGAGCTTCCTAGCTCCTCCTACCTATAAATAGGTGCACCTCCCCCGAAATTCCCGCAGTCCAAACCCTAATCTCTCTCCCTCCGCCGCCGGACATGTCCGTTTCCCGCCGGACAAAGCCCGCGCCGCCGTCTTCGGCAAACCGGCGTCTGCCACGTGTCCTTCGCCGCCGTCCTACCACGCCCGTCACGCCCCCACGGACGCGCACGCCGCGTTGCTCCTGGCGCATGAGCTCCTGCACTACCGTCCCTTCGACGACCTCTACGAGGAGTGGCTCGCTCGCATCACCGACCTCATCAGCGCCGCTAGGGGCTCCCCTGCGTTGTCCCTCTCACTACCTCGCCCTCCGTCCTGTGCAGGAGGCGCGGATTAGGAGGTGCCTCCGCCACCTCCTCCCCAAGAAGGCGCCCTGGCCCCAAGGCGCGTGGCCCCAGGACGAGACCCACCGCGTCCGGCGCCAACGCGTCAAGAAAGGAGCTGCCAAGAAATCCCTCGTCCCCAAGAAGGTGCATGTGTGCTCCCGGCACCGGTGCACCACGACCGCATCCCTGCGTCAGCACGTCAAGACCCTGCGCTGCTCCAGGCAGCAGCGCATGGGAATCTCCATGAGCAAGCCCCGCATCAGCAGAGAGCTCCGGTGGTCACCATAGGCTGTCGTGCCTTCACCACCGAGCTACGCAGTGTCGCCTGGCCGGGCAAGTTCAAACCTGACATGCCTCCCCGCTACGACGGCAATGCAAACCCCGCGGAGTTCCTACAGCTTGACGAGTTGGGGATCAAAGCCGCCAACGGGGATGAAAAGGTCATGGCGAACTGGTTTCCCATGGCACTAAAAGACGGCGCCCGCACCTGGCTCCTGAACCTGCCTCCCGGCACGATCTCCTCCTGGTACGAGATGCGCACTCGCTTCGCCGCCAACTTCCAGGGCACACGCGACCGTCCACCGGCCGTGGGTGACCTGCGATGCATCAAGCAGCAGCCCGGAGAGACATTGCAGAAGTACATCCAGCGCTTCAACAACGCTCGCCTCAAGATTCCCAGGGTGACCGAGAAGGTCATCATCTCAACATTCTCTGATGGCGTCCACAACGTCAAGATGAAGGAGGAGCTGGCGATCCACGAAGATCTGTGTACGGCTCTGGAGTTGTTCAACCTGGCGACCAAGTGTGCAAGGGCTGAGGAGGGACGCCTCTCCCTTCTCGAGCTCCCAGCCGCCAACCCCGAAGAGAATAAAGCCAAGGCCAAAGATGTGAAGTGCAAGGGAGAAGCCATGCTCGGAGCAGAGCCGGACACAAAGCGCGGTAGGGACCAGCCAGAGTCATCCAAGGGCAGCCGGTACTGTGTGTACCACGATCTCCACACCCACAACACCAACGAATGCCAAGAACTCAGGGTCGTGCGAGAAGGCCATGTCGGTCGACGCCCCGAGCGCAATGATCGGGGCTACGGCCGAGGCGGAGGAAGAGGTGGAGGACGATGGGACGGCCGTGGCCCTCGCCAAGGGTGGTGTGACCGACCTTGCGAGGACCGCTGGCAGGACCAGCCTCGTGAGGGAGCTTGGAGAGATCAGCCTCTTGAGGATCGCCCGCAAGGCAACGCAGGACTTCCTCCTCTGCCGCCACCACCAAGAAGGAATGAAGACCATCATCAGGACGAGGGGGTTGGGGGCTTCCAGGAGCCGCATGCAATCGCTTGCATCTTGGGCGGCGCTCAGTCCCTAGCCTCTCAGCATATCTTCAAGCAGTTTGCTCACGAGGTGAATGCAGTCCTCCCCAAGCTTGAGGCCATGCGCCCTCTCCGGTGGTCAGCGTGTCCCATCACGTTCAGCTCAGCGGATCATCTCAAGTGCGCGGCAACGGCCGGTGTCCTCCTGATGCTCTACTCCCCAGTCATCGGCAATGTGCAAGTTACCAGGACCCTCATTGACGATGGGGCAGGGCTCAACATCCTCTCAGTCGAAACGTTCAACAACCTTCAAGTGCCATACGATCAGCTTCAACCAACCAAGCCCTTCTCTGGAGTCACCGATGGTTCCACTGTCCCGATAGGGCAGGTACGCCTCCCTGTTACTTTTGGACAGTGCAACAACTACCGCATCGATCTCATTGACTTTAACGTCACCCACATTCTCCTGCCATATAATGCCATCCTCGGGTATCCAGCCGTAGCTAAGTTCATGGCAGTGACTCACCATGGTTACAACGTCCTCAAGATGCCAGGAAGTGGCGGGGTCATCATGGTCCCCTGCAAAGAGAAGGATGCGGTGTGCTCCCTCGAGCGCGCCTTCCAAGCCGTGTCAATCGAGGACCCAGACAACAATAGTGGAAACCTTCCTGGAGCAGCTCCCAAGAAGAAGAAGACATCACCTGGCTCAAAGCCTCAGGAGGCAGGCACCTCCGGAGGCGCCACATCTGGACGCGCGCACAACCAAGGGGCGCCACCCTCCGCCACATAGGAAGGCGCGCCCGGTGTCCTCCTCGGGCAAGGCTCGGGGGCTCTCTCCTCGGGAGCCACTGACCTTGCCAAGATCACGAGGGAGGCGCTTGGGCACCACTTGGAGGCATGCTTCACGGCATGTTTCCCTCAGGAAGGCGTGAGGCAAGGAGGGCCCAACCCTCAGGAGTTCATCACCAAGGTCGCTTAGGAATTACAGGAATCGAGAGTCATGTGCGGCAACCGCCGCCTGCCCAGCGTAGCTCCCCATCCAGGCGAGGATGGCGGGCTGCGCGTCTGCATCGACTACCCAGGGCTCAATCAAGTCGCGTATTAAGAGAGCTTCTGGCCTTCGCGCGTGGGGCATTGCGCGGGTCCACCGCACAGCTACGTTCGCACGCCCTTCGGCCTACCAAACGAGGCTGCAGCCCACCAGTGCATGTCGAGAAGCATCCTGGAAGCTCAAGTGGCCAAGCATCACGCGCTCATGGAGGAAGGGGAGATGGGCCTTGTCGAGCCGCCCGGACCTCGCGAGCCTCCCTAGGCTCGGGGCTCCTAGGGCTCGTGAGGATTGGCTTCTTCACCACGCACCGTCAGCTACTCCGACCTTCGCACTGCAATGGTATCAGGTGACTTCTTTCAAGTTTCGTTTCAGCTGAGAGTGCCCTCAGGGCTGCATCATTCCCAGGTCGCGTGGGTCCGTCCCCGCGGCATTTATCCGTTTTGCTTTTGTCTTCAGCTTACCTTGTTGGGGGCACCCCTCGGGCTGCATCATCCCCAAGCCGCTCGGGCCAGACCCAGTGGCGTTTGCTTTTCTCTGCATCTATCTAAGTTGATTTGCTTCTTCATGCCTAACCTACTTGAGATAATCGCCTGCTTGATTGACACCTACCTTTGGAGCCGCTCGCTCTGGCACGGCGCTTGTGCATGGGTCCGTCCCTGCAACATCCACAAATCTGAGTGGTCGAGCCCTGGTCGTGGCAGCCCCGCATAGCGCTACCTCACCAGGCCCTCAGTGCCTCAATCACTCCCTCGGAGCAACCAATGGCTGGCTGGCAACCATAATGGTAGTCCTTGGTTTCCTCGTGTTAGTGTGAAGGATCCGCCCAAGGAATAATGTGGGGGGGGGGGGGCATGAGCTCCCTCCCTCTCTCTCTCGTATGATCCGCTCGCGCGTTAAAAGGGGGGCGCCTAAGCATCGCGACTCAGGAGCCCTTACTGGCTCTCCAGCCCTTACCCCCTGGCCTTGACCCACGGCATCGCGACCTGTCATACCAGCGGCGGCTGAGCTCGCTCGAGGGCCGGGACCTGAGGACGTAGAGCATGAAGGAAAGTGTGGGGAAGAGGGGAGAAGCTCACAAGGGCCGACCCAGCGACACCACAGCTGCCGGCGCTCAGTCCCGACACCTCGCCGAAGAACTACTCCAAGCTCATGAGATAAGTCACGCTTCAGAAAAAGCTAAATCAACATGACGCCAAACCCTTACCCAGTGCAGCTCTGTCACGGCGACATTTCCATCCTTTCTCGCCCAGCGGAGGCTGCTTGAGAGCTAAAGGGGACCTCCTGAGCATCACGACTCAGGGGCTCTTACTGGACCTTGGGCCGCTCACCTCCTGGCCTTGACCACGGCATCGCAACCTGGCATACCAGCGATGGCTGAACCTGCCTGGGGACCAGGACCTGTCAGCATAGAGCACCAAGCCCTCGTGAGGAAAGAAAGGGGAGCCGAGTCGGGACAGGACACGCATTGCGCATCGATTCATAATAAGGATATCATATTCACAAAAGACATGGCAGGCGCCTTACATACCCCCGCGGGGTCTTACTTCGATTCCTCGCAGGGAACAAAAGGTGCTGACCCTAAGGAATGCTAACTACGCGCGCCTCCGCAGGAGACGCCATCATCAACAGTGGGCCGCCAAGCGCCAGCGTCAACCCCATCCAGATCAGCTGCGTCGGCGCCCTGACGCAGCTGCCCTGCTTCGAGCGCGACACGAGCTCTGGGGCTCATAGTTGTCATCGCTCGTCTTCGGGGTCACGTGAAGCTCGGTGGAGTCGCCGGACTCTCTGTCTCCTCCGCTGCTACTTGAGGAACTGCTGGGGAAGCAATTGGTAGGCCTGGCCCTCGGCACGTCGATCCCTCGGCCGCTTTCCTTGGGGCAGCCCTCCAGCCGGCATCCTTCCGCATCAAAGACCTTGAAGAACATCAAGGAGGTGTAGTCGTATTCAAGATGAATTATGAGGGCACCCCCCGTCTGGCAGACCCGGGCGATCTCGCCCCAGCCTCGGGTCATGTAGGCCTTGCCCAGAGCGACGGCCGCAACTTCCGCTCCGGTCACAGGGGTGCTGCAGTTAGTGTGCTGCAGCTAGAGCTCTAGAGACCCACTTGGCGGCATCTCGAAGGCGAAGGAGGGAGGAAGGCGAATCCAAGAACGTGGAGGCATGGCGGCATGGAGAACAAGCTCGCGAGAAGAACTCTCGGCATGGACTCCGGGGGTGACAACGTGTACCGCTGTGACACGCCGGCGCCGCCTGCGGCGCCGGCGGTGACGCTCGGCGGCTTCTTCTCTAGGGCCCTCGATTCAGGCGTACAAGGGCAGAGGAAACCCAGGCGGCAGCCGCTCGTACCAAGCCCGCGACGTCCCCTTGAAAGCACAAGTGCTCCCTAGGTGGTTTTGGTAATTAATGTCAACATATCTCTTGTTGGACTAACACTCTTATCTAGTATGTTTCAGATAAGTTCAACAATGGAGAGGCATGGACTAAAGGATGTGGGAACTCCTTCAAGATGCTAAGGACAAAGGATTGGCTCAAGCTTCAAGCTCAAGACTCTTCATTTTACATTTTAGTGATCCAAGATCACATTGAGTCCATAGGAAAAGGCAATACTATCAAGAAGGGATGAGGTGTTGCTTAATGAGTTTCTTGCTCCATGGTGCTTAGTGATATGCTCCAAAACCCTCAACTACTTTCCCACTTCCACACATATGACCTAAACCTAAAGTCAAACTCGGCCAAACCGATTCTTTCTATCCGGCGCCATCGAGTTCAGATGTCATAGCCACTGCCACAAACCCTAGGCAAATCGGTCTCACCGATAGGGATCTCGGTCTCACTGAGATGGGATTGTAATCTCTCTGTGTATGTCCATTACCAAAATCGGTGTCACCAAGTTTGAGTAATTGGTACTACCGAGATTACAATGCAAACTTCCTGGTTAACTTATTACCAAAATCGGTCCTACCGAGTTTGTGTAATCGGTCCAACCGAGTTTGCCTGACCAACTCTCTGGAAAGCTTATTACCAAAATCAGTCCCACCAAGTTTGTGTAATCGGTCTCACCGAGATTACGTTATGCCCTAACCCTAACCATATCGGTCCTACCAAGTTGCATATCGGTCCCACCGAAAATCCTAACGGTCACTAGATTTACTAAATCGGTCCGACCGAGTTTGTTGATTCGGTCCCACCGAGTTTGGTAGATTGTGTGTAACGGTTAGATTTTGTGTGGAGGCTATATATTCCCCTCCACCTCTTCTTCATTCGTGGATAGAGCTATCAGACTGAACCTACACTTCTAGCATACATTTTCTGAGAGAGAACTACCTACTCATGTGTTGAGGCCAAGATATTCCATTCCTACCATATGAATCTTGATCTCTAGCCTTCCCCAAGTTGCTTTCCACTCAAATCTTCTTTCCACCAGATCCAAATCCCATGAGAGAGAGTTGAGTGTTGGGGAGACTATCATTTGAAGCACAAGAGCAAGGAGTTCATCATCAATGCACCATTTGTTACTTCTTGGAGAGTGGTGTCTCCTAGATTGGCTAGGTGTCACTTGGGATCCTCTGACAAGATTGTGGAGTTGAATCAAGGAGTTTGTAAGGGCAAGGAGATCGCCTACTTCGTGAAGATCTACCGCTAGTGAGGCAAGTCCTTAGTGGGCGACGACCATGGTGGGATAGACAAGGTTGCTTCTTCGTGGACCCTTCGTGGGTGGAGCCCTCCGTGGACTCGCGCAACCGTTATCCTTCGTGGGTTGAAGTCTCCATCAACGTCGATGTACGATAGCACCACCTATCGGAACCACGCCAAAAACATCCGTGTCTCCAATTGCGTTTGAATCCTCCAAAACCCTTCCCTTTACATTCTTGCAAGTTGCATGCTTTACTTTCTGCTGCTCATATACTCGTTGCATACTTGCTTGATATGTATTGTGAGTGTTAAACTTGTGCCTAAACTCCACTTAAACTTAAAGAACTTAAAAACTACAACTTTGGTACTTAGTGTCTAATCACCCCCCCTCTAGACACCTCTTCTCTAGGTCCTACAAGTGGTATCAGAGCATTGGTCTCCATTGCCTTGGTTTAATCACCATTGGAGGAAGATGGATGAGTCTACTTTGGGGAGTCTTAGACATAGAGTGCCTATTCTTGATGGAGAGTATTTTCATGAGTGGAAAAATGAGATGCCTGTAATTTTCAATCAATATCATTTGAACAAGTACATTGCTAGCCCTCGTGCACCTCATGTTGACCCTATGCATCCTACTCTTGATGAGTCAATTGACATGATTAGGAATCTTAGAACTGCCGAACTTATCATTAGACGATTGCCTAGAAACTTGATTGGATGTTTGCCTACTCTTAAGTGTGCCTACACTATATGGAAATTTCTTGAGGAACGCTTTCCAAATTATTCCTTGAAAAATCTTGATGAAATTCTCCATAAGTCTATTGCCTTGAGTAAGATGAATTCTAGTGATCCTATGTTTTGTGATCGTCTATTTGAACTTACAAACCTTATGCGTTCCAAAGGAGATGTTGGAATTATTAGTGATATTATTTCCGAAGCTATAAAAATTCATAAGCAAGATCATTGTCAAACTCACTCTAACGAATCGCCCTCTCTAGGATTTGATCCACCACATGACGATGTTGAACATGGATACTATGATGAGGATGATGATAGTGACTTCGATCTTGATGATGCAATGAGACACTTTGGTCTTATGGCAAATCTTCGGGGATATATGTTAGGAGGAAAGGAATGGGTTCTTGATAGTGGATCTACCGATCACATGACCGGAGATAAAGACATGTTTCGTGAGCTTGCTGAAAATGATAGTCCTCGAAAGTATGTCACTTTCGGTGACAACTCAAAGGGTAAGGTGGTTGGCCTCGGTAAGTCCATATCACATGATAGCTCCATACAAAATGTCATGCTCGTTGAATCTCTTGGATACAACTTACTTTCAGTATCTAGACTTGCGGATTTCGGTTTCAATGTCCTATTTACTGAACTAGATTGCCAAGTGTTTCGTCGAGATAATCATAAAATGGTCTTTACCGGTGTGCATAGAGGTGATCTATACATTGTTGATTTCACTAAAAAGGCTCAACCTAAAACTTGCTTCATTGCTAAATCCTCAAAAGGTTGGTTATGGCATAGACGACTAGGTCATGTTGGTATGCGAAACCTTGATAAGCTTATTAAAGGAAATCATATCCTTGGAGTTGACGATGTGATATTTGATAAGGATAGACTTTGTAGTGCTTGTCAAGCAGGTAAACAGGTTGGAGGAAGGCATCCCGTGAAGAACATCATGACCACAAGGAGGCCACTCGAGCTACTTCACACGGATCTTTTTGGTCCCAACTCTTACAAAAGTCTCGGTGGAAATTCTTTTGGTCTGGTTATAGTTGATGATTTTTCAAGATTTACGTGGGTGTTCTTTCTCAATGATAAATTGCAGGGACAAAAGATCTTCAAAAACTTTGCTAGGAAGGCCCAAAATCAATTTGAAGTGAAGATCCAGAAGGTTCGCAGCGACAACGGAACGGAGTTCAAGAGCGCAAATGTGGACACCTTTCTTGACGAAGAAGGGATTTCACACGAGTTCTCGGCTACGTACACACCTCAACAAAATGGAGTTGTTGAGAGGAAGAACCGGACGCTCATTGAAATGGCGAGAACGATGCTTGATGAGTACAAGACACCGAAGCACTTTTGGGCAGAAGCGGTTGAGACAGCTTGTCATGCAACAAATTGCTTGTATCTTCACAAGCTACTCGGCAAGACGACATACGAGCTCCTCACCGATAACAAACCCCAAGTTGGATACTTTCGAGTATTCGGCTCAAAGTGCTACATTCTTGATAAGCATCGTCGTTCTAAATTTGCTCCTAAGTCTCATGAAGGTTTCCTACTAGGTTATGGTTCAAATTCTCACACTTACCGTGTCTACAACAATTTCACCCAAAAGGTTGAAGAGACGGTAGATGTGAAGTTTGATGAATCTAACGGCTCGCAAGTAGAGCAATTGCCAATTGATGTAGGAGATAAAGATCCCTCGGAAGCAATCCAAGATTTGTCTATTGGCAAGGTTCATCCTACGAAGGTGAAGGAGAGTACCTCGTCCGTCCAAGTGGAAGCTTCTACTTCACGACAAGGTGAACCAAGAGTTGATACAGAAGCATCCACAAGTGGGACACACCAAGATGAAGAAAACAAGGAAGTGCATCAAGATGAACATCAACAACCTCCTTCTCCACCACGACAAGAGAACGACAATGCCAACAATGAAGAAGGCCAAGAAGAAGAACAAGATGAAGAAGAAGTTCAACCAAGAAACAAGCAAAATCTTTCACGAGTTCGAGCAAGAATTGCTAAAGACCATCCCGTCGAGCAAATCTACAATGATATTCAAACCGGGAGAATCACTCGCTCTAAAACTCATTTAGCTAACTTTTGTGAAAACTATTCTTTCATCTCTAGCATTGAACCTATGAAGGTTGAAGAAGCATTGGAAGATCCGGATTGGATAAATGCTATGCATGAAGAGCTACACAACTTTGAGAGGAACCAAGTTTGGACATTGGTTGAGAAGCCCGACAACAACCACAACATCATCAGTACCAAATGGGTGTTTCGCAACAAGCAAGATGAAGATGGACAAGTAGTTCGAAGCAAAGCACGTCTCGTCGCCCAAGGCTACACACAAGTCAAAGGTATGGACTATGGTGAGACTTACGCTCCCGTTGCTAGACTTGAGTCCATTCGCATCTTACTTGCCTATGCTAATCATCATGATATCACCTTGTACCAAATGGACATTAAAATTGCTTTTCTAAATGGTGAAATAGAGGAGGAAGTTTATGCTAAGCAACCTCCCGGCTTTGTCAATCCTAAGAAACCCAATCATGTTTACAAACTTCACGAAGCTCTTTATGGTCTAAAACAAGCTCCTAGAGCGTGGTATAAATGCTTGACCAAGTTTCTTATTGAAAAAGGCTTTGAAATTGGAAAAATAGATTCCACACTTTTTACTAAAAGGGTTAATGGAGAACTATTTGTGTGCCAAATCTATGTTGATGATATTATATTTGGTTCAACTAACCCTCATTTTAGTGAAAAGTTTGGGAAGCTAATGTCGGAGAAGTTTGACATGTCTATGATGAGTGAACTCAAATTCTTTCTTGGGTTGCAAATCAAGCAAACTAAGGAAGGTACCTTTGTTTCTCAAACGAAGTACACCAAGGACTTATTCAAGAAGTTCAATATGCAAGAATTCAAAGGTATGACTACACCCATGCCTACTAGTGGACATCTTGACTTGACCAAAGATGGTGAACCGGTTGATCAAAAGGTTGATCGCTCTATGATTGGTTCATTTTTATATCTATGTGCTTCACGCCCCGATATCATGCTAAGTGTGTGCATGTGTGCACGATATCAAGCTGCTCCTAAAGAATGTCATCTTAAGGCCGTGAAAAGGATAGTGAGATACTTAATCCATACACCAAATTTTGGCATTTGGTATCCTAAGAGGTCCTGTTTCGATCTTGTTGGCTACTCCGACTCGGACTATGCCGGAGACAAGGTTGATAGAAAGTCCACTTCGGGTACTTGTCAATTTCTTGGTAGATCCCTTGTGTCTTGGTCCTCCAAGAAACAAAACTCGGTATCCTTATCCACCGCCGAAGCGGAGTACATTCCCGCTGGTTCATGTTGTGCTCAATTACTTTGGATGACCCAAACTCTTAAATATTATGGGATATATGTGAAACATGTTCCATTGTTTTGTGACAATGAAAGTGCTATCAAAATTGGTCATAATCCCGTACAACATTCTCGAACTAAGCATATTGAAGTTCGTCATCATTTCATTCGAGATCCTGTTGCTAAGGGTGACATTGATCTTAAGCATGTTCACACCGAAAAGCAATTAGCGGATATATTCACTAAACCTCTTGATGAGAAAGTGTTTTGCAGGTTAAGAGGAGAATTGAACATCATTGATGTTTCAAACTTGGAGTAGAAACTCCATTGGATACATGCAAGACATGAGCTTATGACTAATCCTTGATATTTCTCTTATGATGAAAATCTTATGTCTTGGATATATTTGTATCTTGCATGTTATCTCCATGTAGGTACTTGGTTGAATCAAATTCCATGAGATTGTAATCTACTCACATCTTGAACAATCTCTACATCACCAAGTCTCTACACCATGGTGGTTGAAGACAAGGAAGCATGAAACCATTCAAACATATCCTTTGACAAATTCTATGTTGAGCTTCATGATTGTCATTCTTGGATACACAAGTGCTCTTCCTTGCAAGAACTAACCCATGTAGGTAGTTGGACTCAAATTCCAAGTGGTGCTCCCAACTCTTGATGAGCTACATCAACCTTGAGCATGAAGGAAATATTCCCTAGAGGCAATAATAAAGTTATTATTTATTTCCTTATTTCATGATAAATGTTTATTATTCATGCTATAATTGTATTAACCGGAAACATAATACATGTGTGAATACATAGACAAACAGAGTGTCACTAGTATGCCTCTACTTGACTAGCTCGTTAATCAAAGATGGTTATGTTTCCTAACCATGAACAATGAGTTGTTATTTGATTAACGAGGTCACATCATTAGTTGAATGATCTGATTGACATGACCCATTCCATTAGCTTAGCACACGATCGTTTAGTATGTTGCTACTGCTTTCTTCATGACTTATACATGTTCCTATGACTATGAGATTATGCAACTCCCGTTTGCCGGAGGAACACTGTGGGTGCTACCAAACGTCACAACGTAACTGGGTGATTATAAAGGAGCATTACAGGTGTCTCCAAAGGTAGATGTTGGGTTGGCGTATTTCGAGATTAGGATTTGTCACTCCGATTGTCGGAGAGGTATCTCTGGGCCCTCTCGGTAATACACATCACATAAGCCTTGCAAGCATTGCAACTAATGAGTTAGTTGCAAGATGATGTATTACGGAACGAGTAAAGAGACTTGCTGGTAACGAGATTGAACTAGGTATTGGATACCGACGATCGAATCTCGGGCAAGTAACATACCGATGACAAAGGGAACAACGTATGTTGTTATGCGGTCTGACCGATAAAGATCTTCGTAGAATATGTAGGAGCCAATATGGGCATCCAGGTCCCGCTATTGGTTATTGACCAGAGACGTGTCTCGGTCATGTCTACATTGTTCTCGAACCCGTAGGGTCCGCTCGCTTAAGGTTACGATGACAGTTATATTATGAGTTTATGCATTTTGATGTACCGAAAGGTTGTTCGGAGTCCTGGATGTGATCACGGACATGACGAGGAGTCTCGAAATGGTCGAGACATAAAGATTGATATATTGGAAGCCTATGTTTGGACATCGGAAGTGTTCCGGGTGAAATCGGGATTTTACCGGGTTACCGGGAGGTTACCGGAACCCCCCGAGAGCCATATGGGCCTTCATGGGCCTTAGTGGAAAGGAGAAAGGGGCAGCCCAAGGGGGCTGCGCGCCTCCCCCCTTCCCCTAGTCCTATTAGGACTAGGAGAGGTGGCCGGCCACCCCTCTCCCTCTTTCCCCCTTGGGAATCCTAGTTGGAATAGGATTGGGGGGGGGAGTCCTACTCCCGGTAGGAGTAGGACTCCTCCTGCGCCTCTCTCTCTTGGCCGGCGCCCCCTCCCCCCTTGGCTCCTTTATATACTGAGGTAGAGGCACCCCAAAGACACACAAGTTGACACAAGTTGATCCATGTGATCTATTCCTTAGCCGTGTGTGGTGCCCCCTGCCACCATATTCCTCGATAATACTGTAGCGGAGTTTAGGCGAAGCCCTGCTGCTGTAGTTCATCAAGATCGTCACCACGCCGTCGTGCTGACGGAACTCTTCCCCGACACTTTGCTGGATCGGAGTCCGGGGATCGTCATCGAGCTGAACGTGTGCTCGAACTCGGAGGTGCCATAGTTTCGGTGCTTGATCGGTTGGATCGAGAAGACGTACGACTACTTCCTCTACGTCGTGTCATCGCTTCCGCAGTTGGTCTGCGTTGGGTACGTAGACAATACTCTCCCCTCGTTGCTATGCATCACATGATCTTGCGTGTGCGTAGGAAATTTTTTGAAATTACTACGAAACCCAACAGTGGCATCCGAGCCTAGGTTATTTATGTTGATGTTATATGCACGAGTAGAACACAAGTGAGTTGTGGACGATACAAGTCATACTGCCTACCAGCATGTCATACTTTGGTTCGGCGGTATTGTTGGACGAGACGACCCGGACCAACCTTACGCGTACGCTTACGCGAGACCGGTTCCCTCGACGTGCTTTGCACAGAGATGGCTTGCGGGCGACTGCCTCTCCAACTTTAGTTGAACCAAGTATGGCTACGCCCGGTCCTTGCGAAGGTTAAAACGGAGTCTATTTGACAAACTATCGTTGTGGTTTTGATGCGTAGGTGAGATTGGTTCTTACTTAAGCCCGTAGCAGCCACGTAAAACATGCAACAACAAAGTAGAGGACGTCTAACTTGTTTTTGCAGGGCATGTTGTGATGTGATATGGTCAAGGCATGATGCTGAATTTTATTGTATGAGATGATCATGTTTTGTAACCGAGTTATCGGCAACTGGCAGGAGCCATATGGTTGTCGCTTTATTGTATGCAATGCAATCGCGATGTAATGCTTTACTTTATTACTAAACGGTAGTGATAGTCGTGGAAGCATAAGATTGGCGAGACGACAACGATGCTATGATGGAGATCAAGGTGTCGTGCCGGTGACGATGGTGATCATGACGGTGTTTTGGAGATGGAGATCACAAGCACAAGATGATGATGGCCATATCATATCACTTATATTGATTGCATGTGATGTTTATCTTTTTATGCATCTTATCTTGCTTTGATTGACAGTAGCATTTTAAGATGATCTCTCACTAATTATCAAGAAGTGTTCTCCCTGAGTATGCACCGTTGCGAAAGTTCTTCGTGCTGAGACACCACGTGATGATCGGGTGTGATAGGCTCTACGCTCAAATACAACGGGTGCAAAACAGTTGCACACGCGGAATACTCAGGTTATACTTGACGAGCCTAGCATATACAGATATGGCCTCGGAACACGGAGACCGAAAGGTCGAGCGTGAATCATATAGTAGATATGATCAACATAGTGATGTTCACCATTGAAACTACTCCATCTCACGTGATGATCGGACATGGTTTAGTTGATTTGGATCACGTGATCACTTAGAGGATTAGAGGGATGTCTGTCTAAGTGGGAGTTCTTAAGTAATATGATTAATTGAACTTAAATTTATCATGAACTTAGTCCTGGTAGTATTTTGCAAATTATAGATCAATAGCTCGCGTTGTTGCTTCCCTGTGTTTATTTTGATATGTTCCTAGAGAAAATTGTGTTGAAAGATGTTAGTAGCAATGATGCGGATTGGATCCGTGATCTGAGGATTATCCTCATTGCTGCACAGAAGAATTACGTCCTTGATGCACCGCTAGGTGACAGACCTATTGCAGGAGCAGATGCAAACGTTATGAACGTTTAGCTAGCTCAATATGATGACTACTTGATAGTTTAAGTGCACCATGCTTAACGGCTTAGAATCGGGACTTCAAAGACGTTTTGAACGTCATGGACCATATGAGATGTTCCAGGAGTTGAAGTTAATATTTCAAGCAAATACCCGAGTTGTGAGATATGAAGTCTCCAACAAGTTCTATAGCTAAAATATGGAGGAGAATCGCTCAACTAGTGAGCATGTGCTCAGATTGTCTGGGTACTACAATCGCTTGAATCAAGTGGGAGTTAAACTTCCAGATAAGATAGTGATTGACAGAATTCTCTAGTCACCATCACCAAGTTAGTAGAACTTCGTGATGAACTATAATATGCAAGGGATAACGGAAACAACTCCCAAGCTCTTCGTGATGATGAAATCAATGAAGGTAGAAATCAAGAAAAAACATCAAGTGTTGATGGTTGATAAGACCACTAGTTTCAAGAAAAGGGCAAAGGGAAGAAGGGGAACTTCGAGAAGAACGGCAAGCAAGTTGCTGCTCAAGTGAAGAAGCCCAAGTCCGGTCCTAAGCCTGAGACTAAGTGCTTCTACTGCAAAGGGACTGGTCACCGGAAACGGAATCACCCCAAGTGATTGGCGGATAAGAAGGATGGCAAAGTGAACATAAGTGTATTTGGTATACATGTTATTGATGTGTACTTTACTAGTGTTTATAGCAAACCCTAAGTATTTGATACTAGTTCAGTTGCTAAGATTAGTAACTCGAAACGGGAGTTGCAGAATAAACAGAGACTAGTTAAGGGTGAAGTGACGATGTGTGTTGGAAGTGGTTCCAAGATTGATATGATCATCATCGCACACTCCCTATAATTTCGGGATTAGTGTTGAAACTAAATAAGTGTTATTTGGTGTTTGCGTTGAGCATGAATATGATTTGATCATGTTTATTGTAATACGGTTATTCATTTAAGTAAAAGAATAAATTGTTGTTCTGTTTACATGAATAAAACTTTATATGGTTACACACCCAATGAAAATAGTTCATTGGATCTCGATCTTAGTGATACACATATTCATAATATTGAAACCAAAAGATGTAAAGTTAATAATGATAGTGCAACTTATTTATGGCACTGCCGTTTAGGTCATATTGGTGTAAAGGGCATGAAGAAACTCCATGCTGATGGGATTTTGGAATCACTTGATTATGAATCACTTGATGCTTGCGAACCATGCCTTATGGGAAAGATGACTAAAACGCCGTTCTCCGGAACAATGAAGCAAGCAACAGATTTGTTGGAAATCATACATACCGATGTATGTGGTCCGATGAAAGGCTTACAGCAGGTATCATTATTTTCTGACCTTCACAAGATGATTTGAGCAGATATGGGGATATCTACTTGATGAAACATAAGTCTGAAATAATTGAAAGGTTCAAAGAATTTCAGAGTGAAGTGGAAAAATCATCGTAACAAGAAAAATAAAGTTTCTGCGATCTGATCACGGAGACGAATATTTGAGTTACGAGTTTGGTCTTCAATTAAAACAATGTGGAATAGTTTCATAGCTCACGCCACCTGGAACACCACAATGTTATGGTGTGTCCGAACGTCGTAACCGCGCTTTATTGGATATGGTGCGATCTATGATGTCTCTTATTGATTTACCATTGTCATTTTGGGGTTATGCATTAGAGACAGCTGCATTCACGTTAAAAGGGCACCATCTAAATCCGTTGAGACGACACTATATGAACTGTGGTTTAGCAAGAAACCCAAGTTGTCGTTTCTTAAAGTTTGGGGCTGCGATGCTTATGTGGAAAAGTTTCATCCTGATAAGCTCGAACCCAAATCGGAGAAGTGCGTCTTCATAGAATACTCAAAGGAAATTGTTGGGTACACCTTCTATCACAGATCCGGAGGCAAGATATTCGTTGCTAAAAATGGATCCTTTCTGGAGAAGGAGTTTCTCTCGAAAGAAGTGAGTGGGAGGAAAGTAGAACTTGATGAGGTAACTGTACCTGCTCCCTTATTGGAAAGTAGTTCATCACAGAAATCAGTTCCTGTGACAAATACACCAATAAGTGAGGAAGTTAATGATAATGATCATGAAACTTCAGAACAAGATACTACTGAACCTCGTAGATCAACCAGAGTAAGATCCGCACCAGAGTGGTACGGTAATCCTGTTCTGGAAGTCATGCTACTAGATCATGATGAACCTACGAACTATGAAGAAGCGATGGTGAGCCCAGATTCCGCAAAGTGGCTTAAAGCCATGAAATCTGAGATGGGATCCATGTATGAGAACAAAGTATGGACTTTGGTTGACTTGCCCGATGATCGGCAAGCAATTGAGAATAAATGGATCTTCAAGAGGAAGACGGACGCTGATAGTAGTGTTACTATCTACAAAGCTAGAATTGTCGCAAAAGGTTTTCGACAAGTTCAAGGTGTTGACTACGATGAGAGTTTCTCACTCGTATCTATGCTTAAGTCTGTCCGAATCATGTTAGCAATTGCCGCATTTTATGAAATCTGGCAAATGGATAAACAAAACTACATTCCTTAATAGATTTATTAAAGAAGAGTTGTATATGATGCAACCAGAAGGTTTTGTCAATCCTAAAGGTGCTAACAAAATGTGCAAGCTCCAGCGATCCATCTATGGACTGGTGCAAGCATCTCGGAGTTGGAATATACGCTTTGATAAGTTGATCAAAGCATATAGTTTTATATGGACTTACGATGAAGCCTGTATTTACAATAAAGTGAGTGGGAGCACTACAACCTTTCTGATTAGTATATGTGAGTGACATATTGTTGATCGGAAATAATGTAGAATTATTCTGTAAAGCATAAAGGAGTGTTTGAAAGGAGTTTTTCAAAGAAAGACTTCGGTGAAGCTGCTTACACATTGAGCATCAAGATCTATATAGATAGATCAAGACGCTTGATAAATTTTTTCAATGAATACATACCTTGATAAATTTTTGAAATAGTTCAAAATGGAACTGTCAAAGAAGGAGTTCTTGCCTATGTTGCAAGGTGTGAAATTGAGTAAGACCCAAGACCCGACCATGGCAGAAAATAGAAAGAGAATGAAAAGTCATTCCCTATGCCTCAGTCATAGGTTCTATAAACTATGCTATGCTTTATACCAGACCTATTGTATACCTTGCTCTGTATTTGGCAAGGGAGTACAATAGTGATCTAGGAGTAGATCACTGGACATTGGTCAAGAATATCCTTAGTAAGGACTAAGGAGATGTTTCTCGATTATGGAGGTGACAAAAAGGTTTGTCGTAAAGGGTTACGTCGATGCAAGTTTTTGACACTGATCCAGATGATTCTAAGTCTCAATCTGGATACATATTGAAAGTGGGAGCAATTAGCTAGAGTAGCTCCGTGCAGAGCATTGTTGACATAGAAATTCGCAAAATACTTACAGATCTGTATGTGACAGACCCGTTGACTAAAATTATCTCACAAGCAAAACATGATCACACCTTAGTACTCTTTGGGTGTTAATCACATAGCGATGTGAACTAGATTACTGACTCTAGTAAACCCTTTGGGTGTTGATCACATATCGATGTGAACTATGGGTGTTAATCACATGGTGATGTGAACTATTGCTATTAAATCACATGGCGATGTGAACTAGATTATTGACTCTAGTGCAAGTGGGAGACTGAAGGAAATATGCCCTAGAGGCAATAATAAAGTTATTATTTATTTCCTTATTTCATGATAAATGTTTATTATTCATGCTATAATTGTATTAACCGGAAACATAATACATGTGTGAATACATAGACAAACAGAGTGTCACTAGTATGCCTCTACTTGACTAGCTCGTTAATCAAAGATGGTTATGTTTCCTAACCATGAACAATGAGTTGTTATTTGATTAACGAGGTCACATCATTAGTTGAATGATCTGATTGACATGACCCATTCCATTAGCTTAGCACACGATCGTTTAGTATGTTGCTACTGCTTTCTTCATGACTTATACATGTTCCTATGACTATGAGATTATGCAACTCCCGTTTGCCGGAGGAACACTTTGGGTGCTACCAAACGTCACAACGTAACTGGGTGATTATAAAGGAGCATTACAGGTGTCTCCAAAGGTAGATGTTGGGTTGGCGTATTTCGAGATTAGGATTTGTCACTCCGATTGTCGGGGAGGTATCTCTGGGCCCTCTCGGTAATACACATCACATAAGCCTTGCAAGCATTGCAACTAATGAGTTAGTTGCAAGATGATGTATTACGGAACGAGTAAAGAGACTTGCCGGTAACGAGATTGAACTAGGTATTGGATACCGACGATCGAATCTCGGGCAAGTAACATACCGATGACAAAGGGAACAACGTATGTTGTTATGCGGTCTGACCGATAAAGATCTTCGTAGAATATGTAGGAGCCAATATGGGCATCCAGGTCCCGCTATTGGTTATTGACCAGAGACGTGTCTCGGTCATGTCTACATTGTTCTCGAACCCGTAGGGTCCGCACGCTTAAGGTTACGATGACAGTTATATTATGAGTTTATGCATTTTGATGTACCGAAAGGTTGTTCGGAGTCCCGGATGTGATCACGGACATGACGAGGAGTCTCGAAATGGTCGAGACATAAAGATTGATATATTGGAAGCCTATGTTTGGACATCGGAAGTGTTCCGGGTGAAATCGGGATTTTACCGGGTTACCGGGAGGTTACCGGAACCCCCCGGGAGCCATATGGGCCTTCATGGGCCTTAGTGGAAAGGAGAAAGGGGCAGCCCAAGGGGGCTGCGCGCCTCCCCCCTTCCCCTAGTCCTATTAGGATTAGGAGAGGTGGCCGGCCACCCCTCTCCCTCTTTCCCCCTTGGGAATCCTAGTTGGAATAGGATTAGGGGGGGGGGAGTCCTACTCCCGGTAGGAGTAGGACTCCTCCTGTGCCTCTCTCTCTTGGCCGGCGCCCCCTCCCCCCTTGGCTCCTTTATATACTGAGGTAGAGGCACCCCAAAGACACACAAGTTGACACAAGTTGATCCACGTGATCTATTCCTTAGCCGTGTGCGGTGCCCCCTGCCACCATATTCCTCGATAATACTGTAGCGGAGTTTAGGCGAAGCCCTGCTGCTGTAGTTCATCAAGATCGTCACCACGCCGTCGCGCTGACGGAACTCTTCCCCGACACTTTGCTGGATCGGAGTCCGGGGATCGTCATTGAGCTGAACGTGTGCTCGAACTCGGAGGTGCCGTAGTTTCGGTGCTTGATCGGTTGGATCGAGAAGACGTACGACTACTTCCTCTACGTCGTGTCATCGCTTCCGCAGTTGGTCTGCGTTGGCTACGTAGACAATACTCTCCCCTCGTTGCTATGCATCACATGATCTTGCGTGTGCGTAGGAAATTTTTTGAAATTACTACGAAACCCAACAGAGAAACCCACACAAGTTCAACTACATGGACAACACCACCAACCAAGGTATGTTGTTCCATCTTAGAGAAGCTTTACTCCAAGTCATGAGCTAAAGCAACTCGACAAGATGTGAATACATCAAGATGCTTAAACAAAAAATGGCAACCCCATTTTGAGCTTAAACGATGAGTATGACCTATGATCAAGTGATCTCACTTGACTCCTAAGTCAACATACTGTAACATAGGTGACTTTGTCACCGACCATCTCTAGATGAAGTTCTCTTGTGTTCTTTTCTGTGTCTTTGCATTTGTCTCATGCATATTTGTTTCCCCTTTCAAAAACTTCATCTAGATTTCTTTCTGTTTGCTCGCATTTTCTGCATCCAATTCATTGCGCATCTTTCAGTAAATTCCTTGCAAATGTTTGTGAGATCTTACTAGTCTAGTGAGCTGAGGTGACAAGTGGTTTCTCTGCGATGAACTCGGTTTCACCGATTTGTTGTTTTCGGTCCAACCGAATCCTTTCGGTACAACCGAAGCATACCACTCGGTGCCACCGACTTCACAATAGGAAAAACAGTTTGTCACTTATTCTGTGTTTCTTCTGATCCAGCTCCACTCAATGAATCTTGTCCTCTACAAGCATCACATTTTTATCAATGCTTTGTACTGTGTCTCAAGGATCAAACCCTTCTTGGAAATTGATGTCAAAGGGAGAGAGAGAGAGATCACATCAAAGCTTATCACTTAGAAAGATCACATCAGAGAAAGAGAGTATCACCTCCTCAGGGGGAGAAAGAGATCTCCAGGGGGAGAGAATACTCAAGTAGAAAGTATTTCTCAAGGATCCCAGATGGTTGGTGTTCAAGAGGAGAGATGACACATGTCTTCTTGAGGGGAAAGACATGTTCATATGTGCTTATTTGCATTAGCTCTGTTCATTTATATCTTTCAGCTTTGATTTTCTATTCCCTATCTTCTCCTAGTATCCCATGCTAGATTCAGGAGGAGCAAGACATCTAAGGGAAAGAAATCATTTAAATTCATTGCATATCTTTACTCTTGGGGACATGTCTAGTCCAATGTGGTACTTAGTACTCACTCTCTACATGTCATCCCAGTCTTGGTATTCTTGTGGTTTCTTCTATTTGCTCTGGCTAGTAGATGTATCTGTGTTGTCTAACCTTGTTTGTGCAGGTTCATTCCATCCTAAGCCAACTCAAGACTACAAGGTAAGTATATGGATCACAATCATGTGTATGAGGAATTCTTGCTGATGTACATACCGTTTGCAAGAAGGACTCATGGGCATGAAGGTATTTTCCTTAATATTCTTTGCTCTGATGCATATGGCCAAGATACATGTAACACATTGCCTACTCTATCATGGTTATGCTCTCACATGCTTCTATATTCCATATTCACATGATTGCATACATGTAGGGGGAGCCTATGCTTGTTACATGTCTTTCCAAAGCTTTACTTACTATTCTTTATATCTTTATCTAAAGCTTTGATGTATGTTGTCATCAATTACCAAAAAGGGGGATATTGAAAGCACAAGTGCTCCCTAGGTGGTTTTTGTAATTAATGTCAACATATCTCTTGTTGGACTAACACTCTTATCTAGTATGTTTCAGATAAGTTCAACAATGGAGTGGCATGGACTAAAGGATGTGGGACTCCTTCAAGATGCTAAGGACAAAGGATTGGCTCAAGCTTCAAGCTCAATACTCTTCATTTTACATTTTAGTGATCCAAGATCACATTGAGTCCATAGGAAAAGCCAATACTATCAAGAAGAGAAGAGGTGTTGCTTAATGAGTTTCTTGCTCCACAGTGCTTAGTGATATGCTCCAAAACCCTCAACTACTTTCCCACTTCCACACATATGACCTAAACCTAAAGTCAAACTCGGCCACACCGATTCTTTCTATACGGCGCCACCGAGTTCAGATGTCATAGTCACTGCCACAAACCCTAGGCAAATCGGTCTCACCGATAGGGATCTCGGTCTCACCGAGATGGGATTGTAATCTCTCTGTGTATGTCCATTACCAAAATCGGTGCCACCGAGTTTGAGTTATCCGTACTACCAAGATTACAATGCAAACTTCCTGGTTAACTTATTACCAAAATCGGTCCTACCGAGTTTGTGTAATCGGTCCAACCGAGTTTGCTTGGCCAACTCTCTGGAAAGCTTATTACCAAAATTGGTCCCACCGAGTTTGTGTAATCGGTCTCACTGAGATTACATTATGCCCTAACCCTAACCATATCGATCCTACCGAGTTGCATATCGGTCCCACCGAAAATCCTAATGGTCACTAGATTTACTAAATCGGTCCGACCGAGTTTGTTGATTCGGTCCCACCGAGTTTGGTAGATTGTGTGTAATGGTTAGATTTTGTGTGGAGGTTATATATACCCCTCCACCTCCTCTTCATTCATGGAGAGAGCCATCAGACTGAACCTACACTTCCAGCATACATTTTCTGAGAGAGGACTACCTACTCATGTGTTGAGGCCAAGATATTACATTCCTACCATATGAATCTTGATCTCTAGCCTTCCCCAAGTTGCTTTCCACTCAAATCTTATTTCCACCTGATCCAAATCCTATAAGAGAGAGTTGAGTGTTGGGGAGACTATCATTTGAAGCACAAGAGCAAGGAGTTCATCATCAATGCACCATTTGTTACTTCTTGGAGAGTGGTGTCTCCTAGATTTGCTAGGTGTCACTTGGGAGCCTCCGACAAGATTGTGGAGTTGAACCAAGGAGTTTGTAAGGGCAAGGAGATCGCCTACTTCGTGAAGATCTACCACTAGTGAGGCAAGTCCTTCGTGGGCGACAGCCATGGTGGGATAGACAAGGTTGCTTCTTCGTGGACCCTTCGTGGGTGGAGCCCTCCGTGGACTCGCGCAACCGTTACCCTGCGTGAGTTGAAGTCTCCATCAACGTGGATGTACGATAGCACCACCTATCGGAACCACGCCAAAAACATCCGTGTCTCCAATTGCGTTTGAATCCTCCAAAACCCTTCCCTTTACATTCTTGCAAGTTGCATGCTTTACTTTCCGCTGCTCATATACTCTTTGCATACTTGCTTGATATGTATTGTGAGTGTTGAACTTGTGCCTAAACTCCACTTAAACTTAAAGAACTTAAAAATTGCAACTTTGGTACTTAGTGTCTAATCACCCCCCCCTAGACACCTCTTCTCAAGGTCCTACACCCCTGCCAGGCGACAGCATCGAAGCGGCCGGGGACAGGCCGCTTCTTCGGTGGAAGCGAGTCAGGACCCTCTCGGGGGGACTTTCCCTTCTCTTCAGCTGAAAACTGGCGGATCGGCGCCATTGGCGAAGGAGGAGCAAGGGCGAGGAAGAAGAAGAAGGAGAGAAGCAGAAGGGGATGGACTACTGGGGCTCTCGCCCGTCCGTACTTATAGTCCGGAGGAGGCCAACTGTCGGCCACCATGACCTCAGGTAATCATGACCCATTTTCGCATGCAGGGACTTGTCAAGTCGAGCAGTTGCCGAGGCAGCGTGGGGAAGCGGAGGCGCCCATGTCCAATGAACCGCCACATGGCGCCCGAGGCCACAGGCTGATGGGGCCCGTGGCGCTCCGCACTTGCCCCTTCGCTTCTTCGCTAAGCCAAGTCCGAGCACGCCTTGGGCCCGGGGGCTACTGTCGGCGTTCTAGGAACGGGGGTCCCCAGACTTGCCTGCCTGCGGTCTGCGGCGTGGCTCAAGTGGTGGCCCAGTATGGCCCATCTTTTCAGCACAAGACTCAAGACTCTCACGAGGGGCCAAGCCTCGCGGGGCGGACGACACAAGGCTTCCTCGGGAACGACCTCGCCAGGCAAGCTCACGAGGAGGCGGAGAGATCAAGGCGGGGTACCTCGGGAGCTGCTCATGACGCAAGCCATGACGATCGGGACCAGGCGGGTGCCAGGCGGGCGCTGGCCTGCGCAGTGTCCTTGTTTCCTCTTCGGTGCAAAAGGGGCAAGCACAGGCGTGGAGTACCGAGGCATCAGGCAAAGGTTTCCATTTCAGTGCAACGAGACCAAGACGAGCAGAGCGGCAGGAAGGAGGTCATCGTGGAGCCTAAGACAGCGTCATCGCCAGTGCTTTTGGCAGCCGAAGACCAACTTTAGTCAGGATAACTTGTACTAGATGTTCCCCTTTGAAATGGCCGTTGTTGGCGCCCTTCCCGCTCAATATTTGGGAAGAGGACCAGGGCCTCTATAAATAGGACTAGCCACCACAGAGAAGGGGGATCCATCGAGTACTCATTAGAGAGAGAGGCGATCGAACTCACCCAAGAACTTCATCGCACCAGCTCAAGAACACCTCTCGCGAGGCTGTTCTTCCCTTGTACTGTTCATCATTAGCCCTGAGGCAATCCACCACACCACACACTGGAGTAGGGTATTACACCACAACGGTGGCCTGAACCAGTATATATCTCATGTCCCTTGTGTTGTTCATCGTTTTAGCTTAGATTCTCTCGAGGCGATCAGACGTAGGTCGATAGGGGAAAGATCTTCGTGCGCACCCCAGAGTTCGAACCTTAAGGGTCTGCCGGCACCCAACATCCGACATAGTGGACTTTAATCGGGACTAACGGGACCCAGTTGACATCCCTAGTTGAAAGGGAGTGTACCACCACTATATTTAAGTTGCCAAGGCATCTAAGCAGTTCAAATAACCTGAGAAAGCACTTAACAGTGTGGCCTCATATAAACCACAAAGATAGTCTTGTGACGAAGTTCATAGGAAAAGTTCAGGACTCAAATGAATTAGGCATGCATTTCTTTACGATAGTACAGCAGGCACTGCTGACATATTGGCCAACTCAGGTATAGCCTAACAAGTAAGAAACAAGCATTCGAATCAAGCAATCCAGCAAAGCAGACAACTAAACTATTTTTAATTCTGTAGGATTATAGCTTGAGGGCACAAGCCAAGAAAGCAGCCCACATGCATTACATTTCACATGTACTAAAACACACTGGCTTACCATATGTTGCTATGAAGCCTCGCTGCTGTTGCAAAGTTCTTCGAAGATATCATCAGCATCCCGTGGTTGCAAATCTAGTTGTTGTAGTTTATTTTGCACCCTCTATTTAGGTACAATTAATTTTAATCGCATGCACTGGTTCGAATTGATCATCAATGGTTCATCTAAACTAATGAAAGAAGGTTGTGTGCTTACATGACAATATATCGTCTTCACTCTATTTTTATGCTTGTTTGAGGTGCCAGCCCCAAAAGAACAAATATTTTGCTTGATGGGGTTGGTAGCTCCATAATTAATAGAAGCATCAAATTAGTCATGCAACTTGGGAAGATCAAGAACACACAAAAAAAGTAATGAACAGAGGCTCGGAGCAATGATGCAATAGCTATCATCAGAAAATGTAGGGTAAAATGAAAAAAAAGCAGGGGAACCACATGCTAGTTTGCTGATGTGTAATTAACCATAGAGAACATGAAGCAGTCTAATGGAACCAACAGGTGGCATCAGAACAACACCATTATCATAAATATAGCATGCAAGAAGTAAAATAGTAGGCAGTGATATCTAGGAAGTACAATAATACTTAGGACAAAACTAAAGCATATTAACTATATGTGCACTGGTATGTAATTTAGCACATGTAACATGTTCACTGCCAGAAGTATGGCCCTACAGGTGCAAGCAGAATAACGCGTCTCATGAAAAGTTGAATGATGCCCTGAAGCAATTCAAAGGTGCGGTGCTTATGCTAAGAAAGTGAACGTAGGCGCCGGCCGTTGGATAATAGTACATGATTCTCGGTGGCGTATGGGTATCCTTGTCATACTTGATAGCTAAGGATCGTCGATGGTGCTCGTGTTGCGATTGAGTTTGGGCCAGCTGTCGCCCTCGCTGAAGCTGCTCCGGTGCTTTAGTTGCGGCGCCTATCGACATACAAGAAAGCTCATCTATGGTAAGTGAACAGTTGCACAATAAAGAAGATAAAAACCAAAGGAGTACAAATCAAAATAACCTGATGAGGCTGTGGCATCAATAAAGCAGGGCCGGTGGAGTTGAATATGGCGTCCGTGGAGTGGGTCCGATGAAGTGGACGAAGGCTTCGGCGGGCACAGTCTATAGTGCTTTCAGTGAGGCGGATCTGTTGCAGTGGACAAGGGCTTGTATGAAGGGCCAGCGATGGGGCGGACGAGGGAGTCAGTGAAGGTCCTACACTGTGGTGGACGAGGGCGCTGGTTAAGAAGATCCAGTGCGGTGGACCATGATGGAGGTCAAGGAGATCTGGAGCGATGGACAAGCAAGTCGCTGAAGCGGCTCCGGTGAAGTGGTGAGTTGGCAGTTGGGGGTTCAAAGGTGCGGAAGGTAGATCCGGCAGGGTGTGAGGTCCACCGCTGCGGCGGAGGACTACATTCGGCGGCTTGTCGTGGTTGGGGGTCGGGGAGGGGAAGGGGAGGGGCTCTAGGGAAGAATCTTGGGGGCAAAGAGGGGAAAACAATGGAGTTACCAAAGCAGCCCTTTTCCATTCATGTGGCAGGGGTAAAACAGGAATATCGTAGGGCTAAACTTTCGAGCACGAGATATTTCTACGTGAGCGGTAAGTTTGAAAGCTTTTGGCGCCTGAAATTATAAGTGTTCTGCTCTTGTACGGCTGACAATGATATCATGGCCAAGAATTTATTTGTTTTGCATGCAAAATAAAGTGCAAGTTTTGAAAATCAATGTCTCCAACGCGAAAATCAATGTCTCCAACTCGAAACTTAGATTGTCCATTTAATTCAAATATGGATCATTGAGCTAGTACAAGAAAATACCATCATACGGTCCAATTCAAATGAAATTACAAATATGTTTATCCTAAATATGATGACAAAAGCAAAAATGTGTATGTGTATGAATAAAGTGGATGATTATAAAGTTTGAGCATGCCCGTATGTGTATATCTCTAGGTTTGATATATGAGTTTGAAATCACGAAATCCCGGCTTAAAAATGTACCTCCGTTAAATGTATTACAAAAGCTAATGATGGAGTCGAATTCCAAAATTCCAATCTTAGGTTTGTAATTCTAGTACATCATGGTATATCACGCATGTTCAAAAGTATCATTATCTCATAGTCCAAACTGTGAAACAAATAGATCAACCATGAGTGCACACACTTTTGACCATATATATCTCAATTATGCTAAAGTCCCTCAAATATAGTCACCTCACTCATTATCTGAAGCCAACCCCCCCACCCCCCCTTCGTCACCCCTCCCCCCCCCCCACAGAAACAAACACGTCATTCTCTCCCCCAGACACGGACACACGAGCACATTAACACCCCCCTCTCTTCTAAAGTCTGGACCCCAATATAGGTTTCTTATCACTATGTCTCTCGGGCATGCACACATCTCTTCCCCCACTCTCTAGGTCTCCCGGCATCTCTCTTTCCCAAGCACACGCACTATGTAGAGTGTATCTTTCCCATACACACAAAACGTCGCCCCCAAATGTTTGTCTCCCTAGTTATGTGGTTCTCGCACACTCACCTCACACACCACCCCAATTCTAAACAAGCACACTTTGTCTCCTTGTGCACCACTCTCCTCTTTCTATCTCTCCCACATGCGGACCCGCCCCAGCTCCATCCATGTATACATATATGTTGTGACTCTTTCCATAGCTCCCTAATGTGTCATCGTTCTCAATCTCGCACGTTGTTCTCTACGCCATCTATTCTAGATCTCTCATGAAGTCCCTATCACACACACGATGACTCGCTTCCCTTGCATCTCCATACATAGGCCAATTTCGAACAACATCAACATTCTATCCCTATCTATACACCACTTATGGACACAAACGACCCCTCCCCCCTCTTTTCCTCTCTCTCTCTCTCGCAAGCTCTCTCTCTCTGTCTCACACCCCTCTCCCACACACACTCGATGTCTCTTCCAAATAGTCTGCTCCCCGCCCGCACCCATGCTATCCCGCTACTACACATGCCTTTGTCTCTCTTTGACACACATGTCACACCATTCCCCCTTCCCTTATACTAGCTTTACATCATTAGTGGTCTCTCTACTCCACATACACACACTCCCTCTCACACACAAACGCACGCACAAACACACACAGACACGCACAAACACCCATCTAGCTATCTGAATCCTTGTTTTAAGACAGACACCCTTGCATATTCTCTCCAGCTCTAGGTATGTATATATCCCCCCCCTCTCTAGCTCAGATGCACACCAAAATTCTTCATCCCTCTAATTGACACATCTCTCCCCATGTTCGCATGTGTATCTCATACACTCACTCTCTGATTATGTCTATGTGTCTCCATGTTACACAACACAAAGCCCCATGTACATGTCTCTCTCTATCCTCCACAGACATAGACACAAAGAATCTCTTATCATTGCCTCAGTCTCTAGACATATCACACACGCACACTGTGTCTCTCTGCAAACATGCTCAACAAGGGTTTCCCCGTGAATAACTTACCGTCTATTCATCAACAGTTGTGGCAGTACGGCGAACACGAGACATGAAAAAGAATAAATCTACACGTGGTAGACCACCTGGTATGACTACTAGGACTAGAGCAAGCCGAAAGCGCACCGCCGTCACCCCCTCCTTATCGGTGATGGGAAAACCTTTGTTTTACATAGTCGAGAAGTCATTGTGCTAAGGCCCCACATGTTGAGCCGTTGAATAGAATGTAGATCCTAGTTTACGGAAACAAGTATCGATAATACGTTTGTATCTCCATACTTATATTTCTTCTCTTATAAAAAAACTGAGTTGGTGATGATGGTATGCGTGCCATCTTGCAATAGACCGTCCGATCTATATCTGACGGATGGAAATTAAACTAAAAGATACACGCACATCTCTCCACATTTGCAGACAAGGCCTTCCCTCGTTCATCCTTATCTCCAACAACCTCATTGTTGAGCAATTAAAAAAGGAAGCCTCTGGAACAAACTGTCCTGGTGGCTGCTGCCAGCGTCGTCCATCCCCTTGCCTCCGCTTAGTACGACCACCAATCACCACCATGCCGCACTCCTCTTCACCTTATGTCCTCTTTCTCGAGATATCATTAGTTTTTACACATGGGATTACTCCTGCATGGGTCAATCACAAAAGTGTTTTATAAAAAAATGCATCTTGATGTACCGTGCAATGCACGGACATCTTGCTAGTACTCCTACAGACGACTAAGTTGGTGATGATGGTGTGTCTGCCATCCGTTTATTTCTGACCATTAGATCTACATCTAACGACTGTGAGGTAAGTTGTTGCCTTTTCTCACCAACATCCCACTTCTCTACCAATTTGCAGAAAAACCCATAATTAGTATCTTAAAACCAACCACACTCCTCCCTCACCTCACCAAAACAGCCCAAGGAATATATTTTGATTGAAACATAATATATCTCTAGTGATATATGTATATCAAAATTAGAGTGTTTTGTATCAAGTTTGCGAATAAGTATTATTATAATTATGATCCATTGCAATGCACGTGAACATTGCTAGTACTTCCAACCATGCAAAAAATGCTAGTATTTCCATAGTTTGGAGTTTTCCATCAAGATATTAGTCACTCATGGTTGATATTTGCTTTCAATCACGTACACATAGGCACTATGTAACAAGCCTTGCTTATTGGCTTCCAAAGCTTAAATTTCACTCCTACTTACAATATATAGAGTATTTAACAAAAAACTACCACTTTCAACCAGCCCTAGGAAGAAACTATTATACAAAAAATAGCAAAAACATACACAAAATTTCTTACGATAGGGTTGGCCCACATGTCTGTGCTAACGAGGCAGCTTAAACCAACACATTTTGTTTTACCGTTGACACGAGGGACCCACATCTGACCTTCTATCCTGTTATATTCCCCCTCAAATAATTATTTTTCCTGAACATTACTTCAAATAGTACGGATGCGTGTTCGTCAGTGGCGCCGGTGATGAGCGAGCTGGCCGCCGGTCCGTCGGACGGGCCGGACGCCGCGCTGGCCTCCGCACGGGTTGGTAGGCTGGCCCGAGCGTGACTCACGCGTGAGCAAGCCGCTGCGCTGGCCTTCGCTCGAGCTAGATGGCTGGCCTTAGCGCGACACACGCGAGCAAGTCGTCACACCCCTACAATCTTGCTAGCAAACATACACAAGCAGCTGGACGGAGCTATCTTGGATAGCTCGCGGCCGCGAGTGTCGGACGGAGCTGGCATCCGGTCTGCCGCAAGATGGGCTCCGCACCGCTGGCAGTTTTGACCTCATCTTCTGCCGGCGACGGTAGCTGCGTCCCATGGCCGAGGATGACTAGGTGGACGGGCCGGAGGTAGGAGGTCACTCGGGGATTTTTGTGCAGACTGACATGTAGGTCCCACACATCATAACACCTAACTTGCCGGTAGAATAGAAGGTGTTAACTTAAGGGGTGACCTGGGTTGAAACGTGCCTATAACGGCACTTTGTAGAGTAGTCGTTTCTTGGAAGGGCTGGTTGGTAAGGGCATGTACAATGGTTGATAAGGTCGTCTTATCTTAAGTCTGCCACGTATGCAAGTGGTAGTAATTTCTTGGCATTATTAGTGGTTTCTTGTAAGGAACAATGTACTCCTAGCGACAAAAGGCGATTCTAGGTTGCATTGTACTCCAACGAGCACTACTAGTGGTCGCGGGAGTGTATACCTTGTTTTGTGGGTTCAATCCCGGCCGAACGCACGGCGGCCTTTTTTTAAATAGTACTCCACAAAACGAGGTAGTTTGAGTTTTCAAGTCGAACGGACGTGTCGCACCACAATCTGGGTGCACTGGATAGCCCAGCCACGTGAACGGGTTTTCCTTCCCATCATCTCGTGGCTCGCGTGCTCTCCCTAGCCGCACCTTGCTTGCAGCTTCCTCATTAGTACTAGCATATTTAAACTAGCGCCTCCCAATTAAGCCTAAGGAGCTGGAACAGCCTGGTGCGGCATTGGGAACTGTGCAATATGGCTATGTACGTAAAGTGCTACTACTCTACTACTCTGTAGCTTGTGGTGTTGCACGCATGGACTTCACTCCATTATCGGCTCTATAAAACAAATTCCTCTTGACGTGATTTTTGTTTTGTTTTGAAACGGAGGAAAAAGCTTTGCCACATCTCATTCATAAAGAAAGAACTACTAATAAAGTCCGACGAGATCCATTACACCTCCACAAATGGAAGTGAAAAGCCTAGTCTTGTCGTGGAATTGTCATGTCAGATGTCCTCGTGAAAGCACTTAGTTGTGGAGCCATCACAACTAGGAAGCTTGAAGGGGTTAAATCCGGACAAAGGACACGAGAGGGTTTATACTAGTCCGACCCCTTACGGTGAAGGTAAGGCCTACGTCTAGTTGGGTTGGTATTGATGTTTCGATGACCAGGGAGCGAGATACGCTATGCCTGGCTCTCGATGAGTTGTTTTCTTGCCTTAAGCCGCCAGCAGGTCGTCCCCTTATATACACGGGTTGATGCCCTGTGGCTTACAACGTCCCGGCCGGCTTATAACAATGTCCGGCTCGGTGACTAGTTAAATCTACCTTATGATACAAGTCATGCCATTACAGCGGTTTACTACAATGGGCCTTAAGTCGTCTGCGGGCCTTAAGCCCTTTATTGAACCGCCATCTTCATGCTTGGTGTTGGGCTTCTCTCTGGTGAATCCTCTTTGCGTAACCCGGCCCCTCCTGGGCGGCTTACACAAATAGTTATATCCCCAACATTAGGCCCCAGATTGATTTGAACCTGTTCATGTCAATCTTTAAAATACCTTAAAGAATAAATCTTCAGTCTTCTGACTGTGCCAAAGGTTTTCTTTAACCCACCATGACGGCATCTTCTGGATCCATGTTAACCTGGCGTGACGTCATCCTTTCTTAAATTCCTTTTCTATTCCACCGTATCCTTCAACGGATCTCTACTTTATTGATTGTTCCGAAAATCGAGGCGTCAGGGCCGCTGGATAATAACTCTTATCTCCTCGTTTCCCGCGCCATCTCAGTTATCCTCTCCTTATAAATAGGCATGACCTAGGTCTTCCATTCTTCCCTCTTTCAGTCGTCTTCTTCCTCCTGCCTCCTCTCGAGCTCCGCCGCCGCCGTCGTCGAGCTTCCTGTCTTCACCGTCCAAGGCCGGTGCATCGACCTAGTTGGACCAGAGAACCGTGACGCACTTCCGCAGCCCATCCAGATCTGTAAGTTCCCTTCCCTTCCTTGCTTAGATCCGCATTAGAGCTTCCTCGAGTTCATCGGAGTTCATCACCATTAGCGCCAAACTCTTGTTAGTTTTCCTTCTTAGATGCCTCTTCTGATAAAAATGGCCGTAGTAGTTGTTTTCGCACTTGTTTTGGATAGAACACAGATCCCTTTCTCTGCATAAGAGCTTCATTCGAGCCTATGAACACATCTGCATCAGCTTTAGGTCTAGAAAATTTTCTTATCAGAACTGCATTCTGATCTAAAATAATAGTAGCAGTTTATGAAACCTGTTTGTATCACCCAGAAAACTGCTTCTGTCAAATACGCTTAAACTCAACCGTCTATGTAACCAGTTTAAATAGATAACCTTGATCTGTTAACCTTACTTGCTTCTCATGACCTTAAGAAGTTTGAACTGCTTTTGATACATGTGGTGGCTTAGATATTGTTGCACGGTTATCCTTATATCATTAGGCCCCTCATTAAGCCGCCACATTGAGTAATTAGGATATTTCTCTCGAGTTAAAATTGAACCGGATCTTCTTATTTTGTAACAGGCCAACTGCTGTCATGGCACCTAAGGCGGCCAAGGCCCCTGTAACCTGCAATTGGGTCCCATCCATAGTTACTAAGAGTAAACTTGCTGAGTTCGTGAAGTCTGGTCACCTGCCAAAAAAGGAGGTCATGTATTATCGTGCCCCTGACCCGTCTGAAGAGAGGCCTCAACCCAAAGAAGGGGAGGTGATAGTTTTCATGGATCACATGAACCGGGGATTTGCCCCTCCCGGCTCAAAATTCTTCAGGGAAGTTTTGAATTTCTTTGATCTTAGACCTCAAGACATTGGACCCAATTCCGTGTCAAATCTTTTCAATTTCCAAGTCTTCTGTGAGGTGTACCTGGGAGAGGAGCCAAGTCTGCTTTTGTTCAGAGAACTTTTTTACTTGAACCGGCAGAATGAACGTGCCAATGGGCCTAGTCTTGAGCTTGGCGGCATCTCAATCCAGCGGCGGAGAGATTGTCTTTTTCCTTATGCTGAGCTGCCGAGTCAACCCAAAGATTGTAACCAGACATGGTTCTACTGTCAAGACATTTCTCCGGCTGACGAGAAGCCTCTGCCTGGTTTTCGCGCCCTGCGCCTTGAGTCCAACCATCAGCTGGTGGATAAACTGACCGCTATTGAACATCTGCCTCTTAATCCCACCATCAAGAAGATTAAAGCTCTTCTGGGAAACGGTTTAAATGGCATCGATCTGGTCTGAGTTTGGGTCACTTGGCAAATACTTCCATTAAGCCGCCGCTCCGGCTTAATGTGTACTTACACAGGCGAAAAGGACGATCCAATGCGGCACAGTCCTGACGACTTACCAGATGATGTGGTAGATGCTACAACCCAGTCATTGCTAAAGGAGGGCACTGTAACTAGCAATGCCTTTGGCTTACTTCCCTTCTGTAAGAAGAACCCGGCCCGTGCAGTGAGTTACCAATCTTTAATAAATACTCTTTAACATGTTATACCTTCTTTGTACTTATAAATCCATATCTTTTTCCACAGGCCGGTGATAATTTCTGGAAGGTCAAGTATGACCATGGGGCCGCCAAACAAGCCAGGGCAGCCAAGAAAACCGAAAGGAAGGCCGCCAAGACGGGCACTTCAAAGAAGAAGAAACCCAGCACCTCCGATATGTTTAAATTGGACGACTCTTCTTCGGATGATGAAGAGGTAATCCTTTGACTTTCTTAACTCCTTTGTCGTTATTTTACTGACATTTTATCCTTTCAGGAGGATACAGGGAATAGTCAAGCAATTGACGAAGAGGTAACTATAATCTCCTCCGACTCAGAGCCTTTGCCAAAGCAAAAAATCCGAAGGGTGACCTGGAAAGTAAGATTTTCACATCCTATAGCTTACCAAGATCCTCAATTTCTTTTGAAGCAACAACAGCTTGAAAACCGGAGGCAGACTCGGGCCAATCAAGATGCAGAACTCTCCTCCGGCTTACCCGATGTAACTAGGAAGCGTCGGACCGAGGTTATCTCCGATTTATGTTCTGTTTTACCTTTGGTAGGTTTGATTCGCCAACCTCTCAATTCATCTGACTCCAATTATCAGGATACCTCTCCTTCCTCTGACGAGTCTATGCAATCAAACATGCCGGCTTTCAAAACGGCTCCCGGGTAATGTAACCTTTCTTACTTTAAGTTTTTCCATACTTATACTTTAATATTCATCCTTCTACCTTTATTGACAGCCTGCAAGTGAAGCTCAGCAAGATGTCACGGAAAAATAAGCCGTCCCAAGACCCGGTTGTCACTGAGCCAGCGCTTGACTTGTCCGCTCCTGACAGCTCCACCCATCAACCACCGCTTGAACCGGCTTCTGATATTCCGATGCCAACTTCTGACCCGCCTGCCGAAGATGTTATCCACAATTCTGATAACCCGGAAGCTCCTAGCCCGGCCAAGACGACTGACCCGGAAGTTGAATATCTGAAGAGTCAATTTGTTGAACCGGGCCGGCCTACTGTTCTTGCCCAATGCACTACCAAGGAAGAATTTGCCCAACGTCGAAAAGCCAAACAGGACATCACTGACTATACTCACTTAAGCATTGGTGATATAGTCTCGGGCTATCTGAAACAAGTGCATAGTAGTCGTGACCTGGAAATTGACATGGTGAAACAAATACAGCACAAATCTGAGGTATAACTTATGCTATTTTCCTGAATCTTACTTACTGTACCAGCCCCCGAGTCTATTGCTTATGAATACATATGTTGTAGACTTAGAAATCTTCTTACTATTTGTTTGTCCGGTTTAAAGAGAATATATTTAACCCGGTGATAGCATGATACTTTGAACTTGTGTTACACATTAGCCCCCAAGTGTCAAGTATCTTTACTTGTAAAGTGCTTGAGACTTAATATATATGACTCAGTAGGGTAGGTTAAAAATTCTTTAAGCATACATTAGCCCCCAAGTGCCAAATATCTTGACTTGTAAAATGTTTGGGACTTGAATGTTACCTTACCATGATTCTTACCATAACCTGGTATCAATACAGACCACCATAAGTCAATTTGAGTCAGAGCTTGCTGACCTAAAGAGCCAACTGAAAGTTCAAGAGCATGAAACTCAGAAAGCCAACTCCAAGTTTGAATTCAGCGTCTCTGAACAAGAGAAACTGAAGCAAAATTTTGAATCAGAGAAGAAAATCTGGGCTGGTGAGAAGGCTTCACTGGTGACTCGGGCCGAGGCGGCAGAAGCATCTCTTGCAGAAGCAACAACCGAGCTATCCGATTTAAAACGACAGATATCCCAAATGGTCTCAGCCATTTTTGTAAGTTACTCTGCAAAACCTCAAACATTGTAATTTTCCAATGATTATTGTAATAGTTATCTCCGGCTCATTGTTATGCTTGTGAACATTCAGGCCCCAGGAGTATCAACCTCAAGCAAAACATGTTGATCAAGCTTAAGGCGGTTTACACCTTAGTGGAGCAGTTGTACTCCGGGTCACAACGTGCCTTGGCCGTTGTGGCCTTATCAAATACCACTCCCCACCTCCTTCAAGATGTGCTGAAGCATCTCGCAGTGCTACCTCAATGAATTCAGGAATTAAGGCGGGAATCTTCAAGAGCCGGAGCCGTGGTCGCATTAAGCCGGGCGAAGGCATGGGTGCCAGAACTTAACTTGGCTGACCTCTCTCTTGGATATCCCAGCCTGAAGGAGGATGGTACTGCATTTATGATCAAGATTTCACCGCCTGTGTCAAAGTCGTACGTCCCTTGGCGACCCTTATTGGGAATGATACTGATCTTGCTAAGTATTCGCCGGGCTACGATAGCAAGGAACAGGATAATTCCAAACATTCCATATGACCAAGTCAGCCTGATCCCTCCAACGCGTAAGCATACCTTTGCCCCTGAAGTGGACCCGGCCGGTTTAATAGATGATGAGGCTGAGTTTGAAGCCTTGAGTGGCATTGACTGGGCCTCGTCCACCTTCTAGGACAAAGCAACCGACGAAGAGGCGGAGAAGGATAACCCGGAGTCTTCAAGCCCGCCGAAGGAATGAACCGCTAGGCGTTTTATAACTTTGCAAAAACAATGCTTCACTTATTCAGACTTGGGGAGTCTTGTAATAGGATAGAAAAAACCTCTCAACATTTGCCATGCCCTCGCGCATGTTTATGGCGCTTAATACTTTCGTAAGCCGCCATTGTTATATATTTCCAGCTTATGTTGATCGTTTGTCTCCTTGATGTTAAATTTGCTTTACCTTATCCTGCGACCCCTTTGATAGTCTTCCCGGCTCATTTGATGCTTTACCTGGCACTTACGAACCTGGGGTGATCAATATTAAACTGGAAGAATCAAGAAACATCTCCTCAAAAAGGTTTCAAGATACTTAAAGTAATTATATTTATAAGCAATGTTCATAGGCTCCTGATTCGAATACGATCAGAAAACCGTCCCAAAGGGGTTAAGCTAAGATTCGGATACGATCATATAGCCCCCAGTGGCTTTGGCGATGCCGATCAAGTGGGCATCGACAGCTATGTTCTCTTTGGTTCGAATACGACCTATGTTTGAACAGGAAGCCCCCAAGTGAACATAAGAGTTGTTTAATGACGCTGATTCGAATACGATCCACATCAGACCCAAAGGGGTTGAGCTGTGATTCAAATATGATCAAGAAGCCCCCAAGTGGGTTTGGCAGCATGCCGATCAAGTGGGCATCGACAGCTATGTTCTCTTTGGTTCGAATACGACCTATGTTTGAACAGGAAGCCCCCAAGTGACCATGGCTAGATTCAGATATGATCATAAGCCAGTCCAAAGGGAAATTCGGATTCAGATGTGATCCGCTCCCTGTTGATTGTCTCCACTACCTGATAAAGAAGACACATAGATTTTTGAGGGTAAAAATGACAGAGGTCCTGGTTTATTTCTTTATATAATATGTACATCGGCAAAAAAAATATACATCTTGAAAGCTGGTGTCTTAAGTATAATAAGGCCGGAGATGAGCAATATTCCATGGCCGGTGGGTCTCCTCCTCCGACTTACGTGAGTCTTTGTGCTCTTGAACATCGATGAGGTAGTATGACCCGTTGTGCAGATTCTTGCTGACCACAAAGGGCCCTTCCCAAGGCGGGGATAGCTTGTGCATATCAGACTGATCCTGGATGAGCCGGAGCACCAAGTCGCCTTCCTGAAAGGTTCTGCTCCTAACCCGGTGGCTGTGATAGCGGCGCAGGTCTTGTTGATAAAACGCCAAGCGGGCTATTGCCAAGCCTTGCTCCTCATCTAATAAGTCAAGTGCATTTTGACGAGCTTCTTCATTGTCAGCCTCAATGTAAGCCGCCACGCGGGGTGAATCGTGCCGGATGTCACTTGGCAGGACCGCCTCTGCACCATATACCATAAAGAAAGGCGTGTAGCCTGTAGATCTGTTAGGCGTAGTGTTGATGCTCCATAACACAGAAGGTAACTCTTCCACCCAACAACCCGGAGTCCGCTATAAGGGGACTAAGAGCCGGGGCTTGATACCTTTCAAGATCTCTTGATTAGCTCTTTCTGCTTGACCATTGGATTGAGGATGAGCAACAGCCGAAACATCAAGCCGGATATGCTCTGTTGACAGAACTCCTCCATGGCACCCTTGGAGAGATTAGTGCCATTATCAGTTATGATGCTGTGTGGGAAACCAAAACGAAAGATCACCTTTTTCATGAATTGAACCGTTGTGGCTGCATCACACTTGCTGACCAGCTTTGCCTCAACCCACTTTGTAAACTTATCCACTGCCACCAGGAGATGTGTCTTTTTATCCTTAGACCTCTTGAAAGGCCCAACCATGTCAAGCCCCAGACTGCAAACGACCAAGTGATTGGGATCATCCTCAATTCTTGAGCCGGCACATGAGCTCATCGTGAGAACTTTTGACAACCGTCTCATTTGCTGACCAGATCTTCCGCATCAGCATGAGCTGTCAGCCAGTAGAAACCATGATGGAAAGCTTTGGCTACCAGAGATTTTGACCCAACATGATGGCCACAATCCCCTTCATGGATCTCACGAAGTATTTCTTGGCCTTCTGCAGGGGACACACAGCGTTGATGTCACACCCTAGCTAGTTCATGCATTAGAGTGTTGCATCATGTCTATTTTTTTCAACAGAAACTTGAAATGGGGATGACAGAACCCCCAGCCCCCCTCTGAATCCAACTAGGGTTTACTAAAAATATTTTCAATGAACCTGAAATGCCCTTCCAAAATATCCATCATTTTTGTCTTGGTTCAGAACCTCTGCCAAAAGTGATGCACAATTTTCTAGGTCATCCTAAGGTCTTTGTATTAAGTCATAAATATTTGAATTTAGGCATTTAAAATTTATAAAATATTTCAAATGCTCAAATATTCCCAAACTAAAATGTTCCTTGCTGGAAATATTCCAACTAAGGACCAGGTGCAGTTTGGTAAATTTTGGAGTTGCCTAGGTATTTTTCGAAATTCAAAAAACTTACAGAATAAAAGCAGAAATAGGAAAATAGGAAAAAACTTACCTGGCGCCACCTAGCAGGCCCACCTGCCGGCCCAGCCCAGCCACCGCTCCAGCGAGCTGCTTGGCTTGGCCAGGCAGGCAGGTAGCTGCTCGACGGCGAGCACAGCATGCGTGCCACGCAGCTGCCCGCCGCCTCGCCGCTCCCCTCGTCCAGCTGATGACGGGGATCGACCCCTCTCCCTCTCCCCGACCCCGCAGACACCAGCTCCTCCCCCCAGCTCCTCTCCCTCGCTCTCCCGCGCCATGGCCGACGCCACCGTAGCTGCACCCTCGTCGTAGTCGCGCTCTCCGTCAACCTCGCGCTGCGCCACCGTGTCCAGGAGCTTCGCCACCCTCTACTCCTTTGAGCTAGCCGAGCCCCGAGCGCTCGTGTGCCCCGAAGCCACTGCGCTGACCTCGACCACACCGCCACCGCCGGAGATCCCCTTCGCCGTCGCCGCCGCACCGGCTCATCTCCGACTGCGTCGTCTGCTCCCTCGAGATTGCCGTGAGCTTGGCTACTTCCTCCCCCTTCCCTTTCTCGCTCTCGTGCACCACCACGAGCACACATAGCTCTCCCGCACGTGCCGCCGCGGAGCTCGTCGCCGACGTGTCTCCGGCTAACCACCGGCCACCCCACCTTGTCTAACACACTCACTGCGTCCCCAGGGGCCCAACGCACCTCACCATGGGCCTCACCGTGCCCCGTAGCGTCGGATCCATCTTCACCCGACTCCGGCGACCGCCAAAGTCGTCGCCGGCGACGTCTCCGGCCACCCCGAGCTCAACCACCAGCACCAGTAGCCGCGGCTCGGTCTCAGCTACCTGTAGATGCTCTCCGCCGCCCATTTGGTCGCCGGAGTGCACAAACCCACTCTCGCCGCCGCGTTCGGCCTCGCCGGCGACTAGACGCCGGCGTGTTTGACCCTGATTTGACTAGGGTGGGTCCAGGTTGACTCCCCTGAGTCTATGATAAGTGGGGCCCCCTCTGCTAATTAACCCAGATTAGTTTAAACTAAATTAAGTTAGTTCAAACTAAATTAAGTTTGTTTAATTAACTACTGACATGCGGGACCCACTGGTCAGTTTGACCTGGACCGGCCTGTTGACTTGCTGAGGTCAGCATGACATCATGCTGACACAGTAATCCTTTTCTGGAATTAAAATAAATCCAGAATAATTTATAAATTCCAGAAAATACCCCAAACTTCAAAAATTCATAGTAAATCAACCATAACTCCAAATGCAAAGTTTAGTATATGAAAAATGATCAGAAAAATCCAATCTATCAATCTGTACTGGTTTCATGCATGTTTAAGAAAGCTAACCTGATGTTTAGAGCAGAACTAGATAAAGCACTTATAAGGGCCATGTATGAGTTTGAAACTTGAATCTTTGATTCAAAATGGTTCAAACCCATCTGGTTTTAGTTGCATTAGCCCAACACACTCATATTGCCATGTTTCATGCATGCATCATATTGTTGCATATTGTTTGGTAATGTTGTGTATCGGTGCTCTTTGCGGCAGGTTCTGCCTCCGAGGAGTACCACGATTACCCTAGCGAAGAGCAATATCCGTGCATCGACCCACCAGGCAAGCAACCAACCATTTGATCATATCGATACAATCCCATGTTCTCGCTCCTGCTCCCTTTTACTGCATTAAGACAACGCGCTTCAAACTGCTGTGTGCTACGGTAGTTGAACCCATTTCCTCTGCATGACCTGTCATTGCCACAGTAACTAGATGAAACCCACTAGCATGTGTAGGAGTTGTTTGAGCCATATGTATGTGTTGTTCCTACCTTCCTATGCCTACTATGCTTAGAGTCGTGTCAGGTCTGGTTCATCTGGGTGATGGGCTAGAGTGAAATGATCGTGCCGGTAATGAGTGTGATGTGGTGAACACGGTTTGGTAAAGGTGTCGATGAAAGGCCATGTAGGAGTACATGGTGGGTTGTTTCATTGAAGCCGACCTTAAGCACTGAGATCTGTATGTGTGATTTAAGATACAGCTACTACCATGCATTGGGCCCTGAAATATAACCCCGCTCGACTTCTTATTCACCCTAGTCCTCTGTCCAGGAGTTGCAAGTAGTTTCTGGTGTTTGTAGCCTACTGGAGGCCGTGGACAGCGCTGACCGTAGGGGTGGGCTGTGACGCGGTAGGTACGTGGCTGGGAATATCGGGCACGCGTTAGGTGTCACGGAACCCTGTACACATCGTTCGGGGCCGTATGGGAAACCTCGGCCGGACTCCCTGCGTATGGAACCTGGATAGGCGATAAACCTGGACTAGAGACTTAGGTGTTTAGGTAGGTCGTGGTCTACACCCACGTCGGCTTTCGCTTGAAGTCTGCCGAGCACATGTCGTGTGCAGACGCTAAGTGGTGGAAACATGTATGAAGAAGTACACCCCTGCAGGGTTAGCATGATCTATTCGAATAGCCGTGTCTACGGTAAAGGACTACTTGGTTGCCTATACAGTTCATAGACAAGTAAATGGATACTACTAAAATTCTCAAGATAAGCGTGAGTGCCGAGGATGGCTCTTCCGTAGGATGACGGAGGTGGATCCTCGGTGGTGTATTGGAATGGTGAGTAGTGGACTCGTGTGCGCAAAACCATTTCAAGTTGGTGTATCGTAGGATAGCTTAGCCAAGAGTCAAAGCTGGCTTGCTGCAATAACCCCACCAACCCCCTTGATAATGTGCATGTATGTAGGATCTGATGTAAGTCTTGCTGAGTACCTTTGTACTCATGTTGCTTTAATTTACATTTTTTAGAAGACGCTGCAACCCCTTCTGATGGGTTCTTCGTAGACGTTGACATCGATGAGTAGACCGAGGCCCAGGTGGTGACCCTGATCTTGTGAAGGACCACGTAGTATAGCTAGGCTTTCCAAGCCTCTTTTATTTTACTAGTTGTCTGTACTCAAACAAGTTACTTCCGCTGTTGGCTTGTATGTCTGTATGACTTGAATGCTGGGTCGTGTGACCCGTACTTGTGTGTATGATATGTATGGCTCTCTGAGCCTTAAATAAAGTACTGGTGTCGTAGAGTCATGTTGTGATGCCTTGTTGTATTTGCACATATCGAGCATATTGTGTGTATGATTGAAATGCTTGGTATGTGTGGGATCTGACTATCTAGTTGTTTATTCTTAGTAGCCTCTCTTACCGGGAAATGTCTCCTTGTGTCTCCACTGAGCCTTGGTAGCTTGCTACTGCTCCGGAACACTTAGGCTGGCCGGCATGTGTCCTTCTTCGTTCCTGTGTCTGTCCCTTCGGGGAAATGTCACGCGATGGATACCGGAGTCCTGTTAGCCCGCTACAGCCCGGTTTACCGGAGTCCTGTTAGCCCAGTGCTACAGCCCGGATTCACTTGCTGATGACCGACACGTTCGATGCTGGGTCATGGATGCCTGTCCCTGTAAGTCTGTGCCACCTTGGGTTTACGACTAGCCATGTCAGCCCGGGCTCTTTACCATATGGATGCTAGCGACACTATCATATACGTGTGCCAAAAGGCGCAAACGGTCCCGGGCAAAGGTAAGACGACACCCATGGGAATACCATGTGTGAGGCCGCAAAGTGATATGAGGTGTTACATGCTAGATCGATGTGGCATCGAGTCGGGGTCCTGACAGCGTTGGCATCAGAGCCGGACTGCATGTAGGTTCTCCAAGCCAAACTGGTCGATGTTGAGTCTAGAAATGCTTTATTTATATGTAGGGGAATTGTTTGTGGGATGGAACGTAAGGCTCTTTTTACTCCTCTATCTCATGACATTCTGATCTGAGTCAGTCTATTCTTCCACCGGGGGTTAAGGAATTAGAATCTCTTCGCCCTATCAGGTTCACGTGTTACTAATCAGTAGTACCTTATAGGTTTGATGGATACAAGCCTAGCTCAGCTCTACTACCCCATTATGTTGCTAAGATGGACCCAGAACCTTGATATGATGTTGTTGAGTGTCTATGCAATTCTTTGTCAAATGCCTCAAGATCCCTTTTGAGCATTTACAACCGTTATGCTGTCCAATTTCTGCTAGAAATCTTAATGTCTTGTGTTTATCATGTTCCAGATGGCGACCCGTCCTCAGAATCAAGTGGTTCGTTTGACTCGATGTCTAGATGTACCCAGCCATACTGCTATGTTTGTTAGGGTAATGACTGAGGCTGGATACCGTTGGTATCCTGAGTACACGGTCGAAGAGCAATTCCGAGACTTTAATCAAAGTCAATATCTTTGCACTGTCAGGATATTTCCATCTTATCCTGGATCTACCGAGCCCCTCCACTGCTCCTATGGACTCGGGGTTACTATTGAGATGGCTATACAGGATGCTGCCTACTCTATGATGACCATCATGCGAGTCAGGACTGGCCTATTTCGGGACTCTGACTTCCGATATATGCCAGCATCACTTCCGGGAGCACAAGGGTATCTCCAGGCTATCTATGCTGACTCCACCCAGGAGGATTCACGGACCCGCACCACTGCACAGTTGCTTGAAGACAAGGACCGTGAAAATCGGGCCTTGAGACTAGAGCTTTTCAATACCCGTGTTGATCATTGGGCCACTTTGAGTCGGTTTGCACCGGCTGTGCAAGCTGGATATATGGATATGCGAGATCTCTATCCTATGAGATCTACTCTGCCAGACGTGATGGATTGGCGTGATGTAGGAGGCATCACCCCACCTCGTGGTCCCCGCAGGCCACCGTTTATTGGTCCAAGACCTCATCCTAGTCCCTATGGTCCACAAGCTCCGCGGGACCGACTGTTTCTGGATGATCACGTTGAACTTCCAGGCTATGGAGGTGACTTCTATGAAGACTACTACGGAGTTGTCTGAGTTAGTAGTAGTATCACTAGTATCATACTAGTTGTATCGTCCATCGTCCCGCATGACTCGTGGGATATGGCCTAGTTGTACCGCCTTCCGGAGGTGTAGAAAAATAATGTATAGGAGCTCGGAATGCCTCCGATGAGATGTAATCCTCTTTTCACCGTAGTAGTACTTTGTTTGGTTCTGTACTAAACCTTGTACGGTGTGTATGATGATGGAATAAAAGAAGCAGTTTCTGTATCTACCATGTCATACAGATGATCATCTTACATTCCAAGTTATCCATTACATTCTACATTCTATGTCAGAATCTTATCATCCTGGACTAAACAATTGCTTTGTTTTCCTAGGATGGTTAACACCCGCACCAAACCTGCTCCCCCAGAGCAGGCCGAAGGCAGCAGGGTTGGGGGAACAAACCTGCCTCACCCTCCCTCTCTGGCCGAAGTTATGCTGGAAGCCGAGAGAAACAAGCGGGAGACTAACCGTTTGTTGGAGCGCATCGAGCAAAACACAGCACACCATCAGAGGAATAACTTGGTGTCACTCAGTGATTTCATCAAGTTAAATCCACCCACTTTCCATCACTCCATCGAGCCTCTCGACACTGATGACTGGCTTCGTAGTATTACTCACAAACTGCGTTCTGCGCTAGTAACTGAGGCTGATAAGGTCACCTTTGCTGCATATCATCTTGAAGGCCCCGCCAGTCTATGGTGGGAGAACTATGGAGCTACGCGCCCAGCGGGCCATGTCACTACTTGGGCTGAATTCAGCGAGGCTTTCCGTGAACATCACATTCCGGAGGGTCTCATGGACCGTAAACGTGAGGAGTTCTGCAGTTTCACTCAAGGTCGACTTTCTGTGGATGCTTATAGCAGGGAGTTCGGTAACCTTACACGATATGCAACTGAGGAAGTCTCTACTGATGCCAAGAAGCAAGCAAGGTTCCGTAAGGGACTTAGTCCTGAGCTTCGCCGCGACCTCCGTCTGCATGAGTGCACATCTTTTCAGAAGCTTGTTAACAAAGCCATCAGTGCTGAGTCTGGTCAGACTGATTATGAAGCAACACGCAAGCATGGCCGTGACATGGGTTCCTCATCCGGTGCTGGTCCTCAGAAGCGCCGCGTGTGGGTGCCTAACACTGCCCTGCCACCCAGGTTCACACCGAGGCCATCCTTTCAGGCGCCTCGCCCCGCCCAACAGTTTACACCAGCCAAGCCCTATGGTGGTCCAACCAACAATGCTCCTCCACGTACCAGCTCTGTGACTTGCTTTAAGTGTGGAGAATCGGGCCACTATCTGCGCGAGTGCCCCCAGACCAACCCCAACCAATCTGGAAAAGCTGTTGGCCATGGCAAGCCGACAGGGAAAGTGTTCTACGCCAAGCCGGCCACCGCTGCACGTGGCCATGTCAACTGTATCTCTGCTGAAGAAGCTCAAGAGGATCCCAACATCGTTCTCGGTACGCTCCTTGTTAATTGCCATCCGGCATCTGTTCTTTTCGATACTGGAGCATCTCATTCTTTCATATCCGAAAATTATGCTCGTTTGCATAACACCGCATTCTGTGACATGCCGTCCACTATGGAAATTTCTACTCCTGGTTCTAGATGGCAAACCTCTAGAGTAAACCATGGAAATGAAATTCAAGTCGACGGACTTTTTTTTCTCGCATCTTTGATAGCTCTCAAATCTTCGGATATTAATATCATTTTGGGCATGGACTGGATGTCAGCCCATCATGCCAAAATTGATTGTTTCTCTAGGACTGTCCAACTCACACATCCTTCAGGGAAGATAGTCAATGTCTTGACCCGAGTAGCTAAGCGACAGCTATATTCTCTTAACGCCAGCCCGTTGCCAGACCTCGAAGACGTTCCGGTAGTCCGTGACTTTCCGGATGTCTTCCCAGAGGAATTTCCAGGTGTTCCACCTGACAGAGATGTTGAGTTCGTGATAGATCTCATCCCAGGAACTGTCCCAATTTCTAGAAGACCCTATAAGATGGCACCGTTTGAACTAGCCGAACTTAAGAAACAACTTGATGAGTCCTTGAAAAAGGGTTTCATCTGTCCTAGTTCATCTCCATGGGCTTGCCCCGTCCTCTTCGTCAAGAAGAAGGATGGTACGGACTGGATGGTTGTAGATTATCGACCAGTTAACCTGGTCACAATCAAGAACAAGTACCCGCTCCCCAGAATCAACGACCTGTATGATCAGCTCGCTGGATCCTCAGTCTTTTCTAAAATGGATTTGAGATTGGGCTACCATCAAATTAAAATCCGGAACGGGGACATTCCTAAAACGGCCTTTGTTACTCGTTATGGCCAATATGAGTACACAGTCATGTCCTTCGGTTTAACCAACACCCCAGCCACCTTTTCTCGGTTAATGAACTCAATCTTCATGGAGTATTTGGATAAATTCGTCGTGGTTTACCTCGATGATATACTCATCTACTCCAAGAACGAGGAAGAACATGACGAACATCTAAGGCTAGTGTTGATGAAACTTCAAGAGCATCGCCTTTATGCCAAGTTCTCCAAATGCGAATTTTGGTTGCCTGAAGTGACCTATCTAGGACATGTAATTTCTGGTAAAGGTATTGCCGTCAATCCCGAGCGAGTTCAAGCCGTCCTTAATTGGACTCCACCTGAATCGGTCAAGCAAGTTCAAAGTTTCCTTGGCTTAGCGAGCTATTGTCGCCGCTTTGTCGAGAACTTCTCCAAAGTTGCCAAACCTCTAACTGAACTCCTCAAGAAAGATAAAAAGTTCGAGTGGACTCCACAATGTGAGCACAGATTTTAGGAACTGAAAAGATGCCTGACATCTGCTCCCATATTGGTACCACCAGATTTCTCTAAGGACTTTGTTACCTATTGCGACGCCTTGCGACAAGGACTAGGTTGCATTCTCATGCAGGATCGTCACGTAATTGCTTATGCTTCACGGCAATTACACCCACATGAGGAGAATTATCCTACTCATGATCTAGAGCTTGCAGCTGTAGTCTATGCACTTAAAACCTGGCGACATTACCTCCTCGGTAACCATTGCGAAATCTTCACCGATCACCAAAGTCTGAAGTACATCTTCACCCAACTGGATTTGAATCTCAGGCAAAGATGTTGGGTTGAGTTGATTACGGATTTCGACTTAGGGATAACTTACACCCCAGGAAAAGCCAACGTCATGGCTGATGCACTAAGTCGTAAATCTTATTGTAACAATCTGATGTTACAACAAAGTAAACCGCTTCTCCATGAGGAATTTCGGAAGCTTAACCTTCACATTGTTCCTCAAGGCTTTCTTTCCACCTTGGTGGCGAAACCTACTCTTACGGATCAAATTATCGCTGCCCAAAAGCGAGATAAAGGAATATCTAGGATCAAGGAGAACATTGCTAGCGGAGGTGCTAGGTGTTTCTCCACAAATGATCATGGTGTTGTGTACTTTGAGAACCGTTTAGTGGTTCCCAAGAACCAACATTTACGGCAGTTGATCCTTAAGGAGGCTCATGAATCTCCTCTCACCATTCATCCCGGTAGTACTAAGATGTATCAGGACCTACGCCAGAGGTTTTGGTGGACTAGGATGAAGAGATACATTGCTCAGTTTGTTGCTAGCTGCGACGTCTGTCGTCATGTAAAAGTAGAGCATCAACGTCCTGCTAGCACCCTTCAACCCTTAGCTATTCCTGAATGGAAATGGGACAAAATTGGTATAGATTTCATTACCGGTTTTCCCAGGACCAAGAGAGGGAATAACGCTATCTTCTTCGTTGTCGATCGTCTTTCCAAAGTAGCCCATTTCTTACCTATTCGCGAGAGTATAACCGCTAGTCAATTAGCAGACTTATACATCTCCCGAATAGTGTCTCTCCATGGTGTTCCACTGGAAATTAACTCGGATCGAGGAAGCCTCTTCACCTCTCGATTTTGGGAAAGTTTCCAAAATGCTATGGGAACCCGCATTTCCTTTAGCACTTCTTTTCACCCTCAATCAAGTGGTCAAGTAGAACGCGTCAACCAGATTCTAGAAGACATGCTTCGAGCTTCTATTATCTCATTCGGAATGGATTGGGAGAAATGCCTTCCATTTGCCAAATTCGCCTATAACAACAGTTATCAATCAAGCTTGGGTAAAGCCCCTTTTGAAGTTCTCTATGGACGAAGGTGTCGAACGCCTCTTAACTGGTCAGAAACCGGGGAAAGACAATTCTTTGGCCCGGACATGATCCGGGAAACAGAAGAGAAAGTTCGCATTGTTCGTGAAAAGTTGAAAACAGCCCAATCTCGTCAAAAGAGTCAATACGACCGAAAACATAAGGATATGACCTTTGAGGTTGACGAGAAGGCTTACCTTCGGGTTACTCCTCTGAAGGGAACCCATCGTTTCGGTATCAAAGGAAAATTGGCTCCTTGTTACATTGGACCCTTTCGCATTCTCGCTAAACGAGGAGAAGTTGCCTACCAATTGGAACTACATCCGCATCTTTCCAGAGTCCATGATGTCTTCCAGGTTTCTCAACTCAGGCGTTGCTTCTCGGATCCTATCCATGGAGTGGACCACGAAACGCTTGATCTTCAAGATAACCTCGCGTATTGAGAGTACCCCGTTCGTATCCTTGATCAAGCCAACCGTACCACTCGACATCATAATATCAAGTTTCTCAAGGTTCAATGGTCGCACCATTCTGAGAAGGAAGCAACTTGGGAAAGGGAGGATCGTCTTCGACTTGAGTACCCCGCCTTCTTTCCGGAGGAACCTAAATCTCGGGACGAGATTCTTTTGAGTGGGGGTGAGTTGTCACACCCTAGCTAGTTCATGCATTAGAGTGTTGCATCATGTCTATTTTTCTCAACAGAAACTTGAAATGGGGATGACAGAACCCCCAGCCCCCTCTGAATCCAACTAGGGTTTACTAAAAATATTTTCAATGAACCTGAAATGCCTTTCCAAAATTTCCATCATTTTTGTCTTGGTTCAGAACCTCTGCCAAAAGTGATGCACATTTTTCTAGGTCATCCTAGGGTCATTGTATTAAGTCATAAATATTTGAATTTGGGCATTTAAAATTTATAAAATATTTCAAATGCTCAAATATTCCCAAACTAAAATGTTCCTTGCTGGAAATATTCCAACTAAGGACCAGGTGCAGTTTGGTAAATTTTGGAGTTGCCTAGGTATTTTTAGAAATTCAACAAACTTACAGAATAAAAGCAGAAACAGGAAAATAGGAAAAAACTTACCTGGCGCCACCTAGCAGGCCCACCTGCCGGCCCAGCCCAGCCACCGCTCCAACGAGCTGCTTGGCTTGGCCAGGCAGGCAGGCAGCTGCTCAACGGCGAGCACAGCATGCATGCCATGCAGCTGCCCGCCGCCTCGCCGCTCCCCTCGTCCAGCTGATGACGGGGATCGACCCCTCTCCCTCTCCCCGACCCCGCAGACACCGGCTCCTCCCCCCAGCTCCTCTCCCTCGCTCTCCCGCGCCATGGCCGACGCCACAGCAGCTGCACCCTCACCGTAGTCGCGCTCTCCGTCAACCTCGCGCTGCGCCACCGTGTCCAGGAGCTTCGCCACCCTCTACTCCTTCGAGCTAGCCGAGCCCCGAGTGCTCGCGTGCCCCGAAGCCACTGCGCTGACCTCGACCGAACCGCCACCGCCGGAGATCCCCTTCGCCGTTGCCGCCGCACCAGCTCATCTCAGACTGCGTCGTCTGCTCCCTCGAGATCGCCGTGAGCTTGGCTACTTCCTCCACCTTCCCTTTCTCGCTCTCGTGCACCACCACGAGCACACGTAGCTCACCCGCACGCGCCACAGCGGAGCTCGTTGCCGACGTGTCTCCGGCTAACCACCGGCCACCCCACCTTGTCTAACACACTCACCGCGTCCCCAGGGGCCCAATGCACCTCACCACGGGCCTCGCCGTGCCCCGTAGCGTCGGATCCATCTTCACCCGACTCCGGCGACCGCCAAAGTCGTCGTCGGCGACGTCTCCGGCCACCCCGAGCTCAACCACCACCACCAGTAGCCGCGGCTCGGTCCCAGCTACCTGTAGATGCTCTCCGCCGCCCATTTGGTCGCCGGAGTGCACAAAACCACTCTCGCCGCCGCGTTCGGCCTCGCCGGCTACTAGACGCCGGCGTGTTTGACCCTGATTTGACTAGGGTGGGTCCAGGTTGACTCCCCTGAGTCTATGACAAGTGGGGCCCCCTCTGCTAATTAACCCAGATTAGTTTAAACTAAATTAAGTTAGTTTAATTAACTACTGACATGCGGGACCCACTGGTCAGTTTGACCTGGACCGGCCTGTTGACTTGCTGAGGTCAGCATGACATCATGCTGACGCAGTAATCCTTTTCTGGAATTAAAATAAATCCAGAATGATTTATAAATTCCAGAAAATACCCCAAACTTCAAAAATTCATAGTAAATCAACCATAACTCCAAATGCAAAGTTTCATATATGAAAAATGATCAGAAAAATCCAATATATCCATCTGTACTGGTTTGATCCATGTTTAAGCAAGCTAACCTGATGTTTAGAGCAGAACTAGATAAAGCACTTATAAGGGCCATGTATGAGTTTGAAACTTGAATCTTTGATTCAAAATGGTTCAAACCCATCTGGTTTTAGTTGCATTAGCCCAACACACTCATATTGCCATGTTTCACACATGCATCATATTGTTGCATATTGTTTGGTAATGTTGTGTATCGGTGCTCTTTGCGGCAGGTTCTGCCTCCGAGGAGTACCACGATTACCCTAACGAAGAACAATATCAGTGCATCGACCCACGAGGCAAGCAACCAACAATTTGATCATATCGATACAATCCCATGTTCTCGCTCCTGCTCTCTTTTACTGCATTAAGACAACGTGTTTCAAACTGCTGTGTGCTACGGTAGTTGAACCCATTTCCTCTGCATGACCTGTCATTGCCACAGTAACTAGATGAAACCCACTAGCATGTGTAGGAGTTGTTTGAGCCATATGTATGTGTTGTTCCTACCTTGCTATGCCTGCTATGCTTAGAGTCGTGTCAGGTCTGGTTCATCTGGGTGATGGGCTAGAGTGAAATGATCGTGCCGGTAATGAGTGTGATGTGGTGAACACGGTTTGGTAAAGGTGTCGATGAAAGGCCATGTAGGAGTACATGGTGGGTTGTTTCATTGAAGCCGACCTTAAGCACTGAGATCTGTATGTGTGATTTAAGATACAGCTACTACCATGCATTGGGCCCTGAAATATGACCCCGCTCGACTTCTTATTCACCCTAGTCCTCTGTCCAGGAGTTGCAAGTAGTTTCTGGTGTTTGTAGCCTACTGGAGGCCGTGGACAGCGCTGACCGTAGGGATGGGCTGTGATACGGTAGGTACGTGGCCGGGAATACCGGGCACCCGTTAGGTGTCACGGAACCCTGTACACATCGTTCGGGACCGTATGGGAAACCTCGGCCGGACTCCCTACGGATGGAACCTGGATAGGCGATAAACCTCGACTAGAGACTTAGGTGTTTAGGTAGGTCGTGGTCTACACCCACGTCGGCTTTCGCTTGAAGTCTGCCGAGCACATGTCGTGTGCAGACGCTAAGTGGTGGAAACATGTATGAAGAAGTACACCCCTGCAGGGTTCGCATGATCTATTCGAATAGCCGCGTCCGCGGTAAAGGACTACTTGGTTGCCTATACATTTCATAGACAAGTAAATGGATACTACTAAAATTCTCAAGATAAGCGTGAGTGCCGAGGATGGCTCTTCCGTAGGATGACGGAGGTGGATCCTCGGTGGTGTATTGGAATGGTGAGTAGTGGACTCATGTGCGCAAAACCATTTCAAGTTGGTGTATCGTAGGATAGCTTAGCCAAGAGTCAAAGCTGGCTTGCTGCAATAACCCCACCAACCCCCTTGATAATGTGCATGTATGTAGGATCTGATGTAAGTCTTGCTGAGTACCTTTGTAGTCATGTTGCTTTAATTTACATTTTTCAGAAGACGCTGCAACCCCTTCTGATGGGTTCTTCGTAGACGTTGATATCGATGAGTAGACCGAGGCCCAGGTGGTGACCCTGAGCTTGTGAAGGACCACGTAGTATAGCCAGGCTTTCCAAGCCTCTTTTATTTTACTAGTTTTCTGTACTCAGACAAGTTACTTCCGCTGTTGGCTTGTATGTCTGTATGACTTGAATGCTGGGTCGTGTGACCCGTACTTGTGTGTATGATATGTATGGATCTCTGAGCCTTAAATAAAGTACTGGTGTCGTAGAGTCATGTTGTGATGCCTTGTTGTATTTGCACATATCGAGCATATTATGTGTATGATTGAAATGCTTGGTATGTGTGGGATCTGACTATCTAGTTGTTTATTCTTAGTAGCCTCTCTTACCGGGAAATGTCTCCTAGTGTCTCCTCTGAGCCTTGGTAGCTTGCTACTGCTCCGGAACACTTAGGCTGGCCGGCATGTGTCCTTCTTCATTCTTGTGTCTGTCCCTTTGGGGAAATTTCACGCGATGGATACCGGAGTCCTGTTAGCCCGCTACAGCCCGGTTTACCGGAGTCCTGTTAGCCCAGTGCTACAGCCCGGATTCACTTGTTGATGACCGACACGTTCGATGCTGGGTCATGGATGCCTGTCCCTGTAAGTCTGTGCCACCTTGGGTTTACGACTAGCGATGTCAGCCCGGGCTCTTTACCATATGGATGCTAGCGACACTATCATATACGTGTGCCAAAAGGCGCAAACGGTCCCGGGCAAAGGTAAGACGACACCCGTGGGAATACCGTGCGTGAGGCCGCAAAGTGATATGAGGTGTTACATGCTAGATTGATGTGGCATCGAGTCGGGGTCCTGACAGTTGAAATGCCCCAGTGACACTTAGGTGATGTAACTCGCCGTTAACAATCGTCATAGGTTTGGAGCGCCTGACGATTTGTCTCGCCAAGGTCTCATCCTCAGGTAACTCACCCCGGGTCATATAAGACAAATAGGACACTGTCCAATCCGGGATAACGTGAAGAGCCACCACCACCTGTGCCTCCGGGTCTGGCACCGCTAGCTCTTCCTCGGTAGGCACTTTGACAGAAGGGTTATCCAAAATATCGAGAAAGGTGTTAGGCGGCACCGGCTTACGTTGGGACCCCAGCCAACTTAAAGCATCGGCCGCCTCATTCTTCCTTCGATCAATGTGTTCCACTTGATAACCCTTGAAGTGACCAGCCACAACGTCTACTTCACGATGATAAGTCGCCATAAGGGGATCCTTGGAATCCCACTTGCCTGATACTTGTTGAGCCACGAGATCTGAGTCGCACAAGCACCTTACCCAGCTTAAATTCATCTCCTTGGCCATCCGGAGACCATGGAGTAAGGCCTCGTATTCAGCTGCATTGTTAGTACATGGAAACATAAGCCAGAGTACATAACAAAATTTGTCACCTCGAGGGGAAGTTAAAACGACTCCAGCCCCCGAGCCTTCTAGCTGCCTGGACCCGTCAAAATGAATAGTCCAATATGTGTTATCTAGCTTCTCCTCAGGGGTCTGTAACTCTGTCCAATCATTGATAAAGTCCACCAAGGCCTGAGACTTAATAGTAGTACGTGGCATATACTTCAAATCATGAGTCCCAAGCTCGATGGCCCACTTGGCGACTCGTCCTGTGGCCACCCTATTCTGAATGATGTCTCCCAAAGGGGCAGAACTTACCATAGTTATAGGGTGACTTTGAAAGTACTGCTTCAACTTCCGGTTGGCCATAAACACTCCGTAAACAAGTTTCTGCCAATGTGGATACCTTTGTTTAGATTCAATGAGCACCTCACTGATGTAGTAAACCGGTCATTGAACCGGATGCTCCTTGCCAGCTTCCTTACGCTCCACCATGATGGCAACACTGACGGCTTGTGAATTGGCAGCCACGTATAACAACAACGGCTCTTTATCAATGGGAGCCGCAAGAACCAGCGGTTCAGACAACTGTCTCTTCAAGTCTTCAAAGGCAGCATCAGCAGCATCACTCCAGACAAAAGTGTCTGTTTTCTTCATCATCTGATATAGCGGTAGGGCCTTCCCACCTAACCGGCTTATGAACCGGCTTAAAGCGGGAACACGACCTGCCAATCGCTGAACATCATTGATGCATGCCGGTTTAGCCAGAGAGGTAATTGCCTTAATCTTCTCCGGATTAGCTTCAATGTCTCTGTTTGATACTAGAAAACCCAAAAGCTTGCCTGCAGGTACACCAAATACACACTTGGCCGGGTTAAGCATCATGTTATAAACCCGGAGATTATCAAAGGTCTCTTTTAAATCAGATATTAAGGTTTCCTCCTCTCTGGACTTCACCACACTGTCATCTACATAAGCATGAACATTACGCCCGATTTGATCATGTAGACAGTTCTGCACACATCGCTGATAAGTCGCCTGAGCACTCTTGAGTCCAAACAGCATAGATACATAATAGAAGGCCCCAAACGGAGTGATGAAAGTCGTCTTCTCCTGGTCCTTAACTGCCATTTTGATCTGATGATAACCAGAGTAAGCATCCAAAAAGCTAAAAACGTTCACAACCCGCCGTAGCATCAATGATTTGATCAATGCGGGGGAGAGCAAAGGGATCAGCCGGACAAGCCTTGTTTAAGTCTGTGTAGTCCACACACATCCGCCAGGTGCCGTTCTTCTTGAGGACAAGCACCGGGTTAGCCAACCACTCCGGGTGAAAAACTTCAATAATAAACCCGGCCGCTAAGAGCCGGGCGACTTCCTCTCCAATAGCTTTCCGTCTCTCTTCGTTAAAACACCGAAGAAACTGCCTGACCGGCTTATACTTCGGATCAATATTGAGAGTGTGCTCAGCGAGTTCCCTCGGTACACCCCGGCATGTTAGAAGGTTTCCATGCAAAGATGTCCCGGTTCTCAGGGATGAACTCGATGAGCGCGCTTTCCTATTTGGTACCAGGCAAGGAACACCACCGGTTCTAGTGGCTACTCCCACCTCAACGGAAGTCGTTGGATACTCTGGAAAATCTTGATGTGCCGTCTGTTGAGCCGCTAGCTGAGCCACCCGCTCGTTCTCCTGACGCATTCGATCTTGCACTGGATTATAGCCACCGGGCTGGTTATGACGTTGGGCGTTGCTTGACAAAGCTTTCGACTCCATGTGCCTGCTGTAACTCGGGCTCCGGTTCTGGCAAGGCGGCGCTAACCAAGGCGGGGGAGTTGAATGAATTTTGTCCTGGCTGTAAGAATAGGTCTCTTGCTAAGCTAAGGCCATCTGGAGAAGTTCTCTGACCCTCCGGGTCTCCACTGCCGCCGGGTCATCACCGTCCATAGGAAGAGCCACCAAACGTGTTGAGGCTGCGATTAAGTTCTCCATGGGGTTGGAAAAGTGACCCGGTGGAATCGGCACATAACGTGGCGGTGCCATGCTCACGTGAGGTGGTGCCATCTCTCGAGGCTGAGCCGGCCCTCCTGTTCCAGCTATCATAAGCTGATTGGCCTCTGGCGGGTTACTTGGGCTGGCTCTGGGTGTAGCAAAAAGAACCCGAGGGTCATAATTCGGAGGTAAACGGGACTGGGTTTTCTGATGTCTCCTCCTCATCACCTCATTGGATGCGTTTAAGCTCATTGTGAGCTGGTAAGCTTCCGACTGCAGCCGTTGTGCCCGAGCATCTAGAGCCGCCCGCTCTGTGGCTAATCTAGTGTCCTCAGCTGACAAGGCCTCCTTGGCCCGAGCTGTGGTTAATAGGGTTGTAAGCTTGTCCATGAGATCTATCAGCACCTGAGCCGTGGGCGCACGGGGCCACCTGCCCCGGCTACTCCTAACCCGGACGTTACTGCTGCAGCGGTTGTAGAGTTTGAGCCGGGATGAGTCCCAGCCATAAAGACTCCTGCCCATCTTGGCGGCTCACAGGGGTCCGGAATGCTGATGCCATCGGAACAGCCCCCGAGCACGCCGTCTTGCCTTGGTACAACGCATCTATTGAACCGGCGGACGAATCACCGTCTGAGAGAACGGCCGTCTCAACCTTATCTTCAGATCCTTCAGAAAGTTCCTCTCCGTGGATGCAGCCCACGAAAGCACGCTTCATAACAGGTTTAGTCCGGGTCTTCCTCGCACGCTGAGCCGTCTCGACGAGGTCGGTGCAGTTGTCTGGCTGAGGGCCCAGCTCACCGATCCGGCCGATGAAGACGTGGATTCCGCCGAAGGGGACCCGGTATCCGTACTCAATTGAGCCGACGTCGGGACGCCAGCCTTCGTCGTCGATATAGATCTTGCCGCGACGACTCTTGGTCATCCGGCCCACTACGTATCCCTTGAGCCCTTCGAAGTTGCCCTTCAAAAACTCAAATCCATTGTCCGCTGGCCCCATGGTGGGCGCCAACTATCGTGGAATTGTCACGTCAGATGTCCTCGTGAAAGGACTTAGTTGTGGAGCCATCGTAACTAGGAATATTGAAGGGGTTAAATCGGGACAAAGGACACGAGAGGGTTTATACTAGTTCGGCCCCTTACGGTGAAGGTAAGGCCTACGTCTAGTTGGGTTGGTATTGATGTTTCGATGACCAGGGAGCGAGATATGCTATGCCCGGCTCTCGATGAATTGTTTTCTTGCCTTAAGCCGCCAGCAGGTCGTCCCTTTATATACACGGGTTGACGCCCTGTGGCTTACAGAGTCCCGGCCGGCTTATAACAATGTCCGGCTCGGTGACTAGTTAAATCTACCTTATGATACAAGTCATGCCATTACGACGGTTTACTACAACGGGCCTTAAGTCGCCTGCGGGCCTTAAGCCCTTTATTGAACCGCCATCTTCATACTTGGTGTTGGGCTTCTCTCTGGTGAATCCTCTTTGCATAACCCGGCCCCTCCTGGGCGGCTTACACAAATAGTTATATCCCCAACAAGTCTCGTTGTATCAAATAACTCAAATGTTTTGTCCCCGCAGTAACCGTCGCTGATAAACAGGCTACTAGTGTGTGCGTGAGAGGAGCGGCTGATTAGGTCAGCTACGCGCTTGAATAGAGCACTAGGAGTACCCACTATGCAGGTGTACTTTCCCTGCATTTATAGTACAACAATGGTTCTAGAGAACAGTACTACCCTCCACTTCCTACTGTAGCTTCTTGGCCCTGAGATTCAAGAGTTCAAAACTGGTGCACTACACTAGAAGTACAGTACATCGCACTACTGGTTGAGAAAGTAGTACTAGTACTGCTACAGTATGAGTACGTAGTGAATAACAGCCTCACCCATTCGCTAAGGAACGATCGAGGAGCTACAGTTGGAAGGGACGAGGCCCTTTGGTTACTACGCTCTTATCTCCTCCTCATCGGTCCCCCCCCCCCCCGAAGAGAAGGAAGTTCGTCGCTGCTCTCATGGATTCGCCAGGCGGTTCTCCTCCTCGTCGGGGCTGGGAGACCTTGGACGAAGATCCTCTGGGAGAAATCGCACACCACTCCGACGTCCTCACCGCTGCAAGACTCGGTGCTTCCTGCACCAACTTTTTCAAGACGGTGCTTAAGCAGGCTTGGGAAAAGGCCATGCTTGTTTGTCGTCCATGCGTCCTCGAGGAGAAGGTTCTTATATGGGACAATCCTTCGAATAGTTCATCACTCCCTGGTCATGGTTGCATGTTGACTCCGCTAGAGTTGCCGACGTTGAGAGGTAGTCGGATTTTGTCCAATGAGCAGGTCTTTCATGGAGTTTGATCATGTAGTTCTTAGTTATTCCATTTCCATCCCATAATTCTCAGCTGCCCACTGTCTTATATATAGGTCTGGGTCGGTGCCAACAAAGATTGGCTTGCATACGTCCGGCCGGATACCACCATCACTTTGCACAACATCCACAGCAGTGCGGTCGTTCCCGTAGACCCCTTCTCCACCATTGGGATCGGCCTTCCAGACTGGCTGGGCTTGAATATGTATGATGATGCCTACATGAGATTGAAGAAGATAGCAATTGCAGACCCGCTGACAAAGCGACATGGATATGATGATTACTATCTCATCGTGGTGTTCGACATAAGGATTGCCATCAATGCAAGAGGCAGTAACGGCAGAGGCTGGCGCATGTTGGTCGTGGCAGATTTGTACTGCGGCAGGCATCTTCGCAGTGAAAAGCCAGGGGACTTGTTTCATCTGGTTGCCATCCTACGGTACGGGAGATTACAAACGGAATGCACAAACCATCATTTGCATCCCTAACGGTACTCCATTATTTTTTAGGGACCAGTCATCCCTTGATCAAAATAAGATCGTTGATCCTGGATGTGCATTTGCATCCGCGATTCGGTCTAACCTGGAACCTTGTAGCTGACTTTGGCATATTGGGATCAACTATCTTAGCAGTCGTTACCCATGGTATCATTGATGTGCAACATGGTCACACAATCTACCATGATCGGACCGTCACCATCTACCCAGGTATTCCATTTAGTATTATATTTTTTAACCATCTCGCCTTCTCTTTCGTTGTTGTACTACTTACTAGTACTAGTAGGAGTACTTTTTACCTTGGAGGTCACGTATAGATAGCTAGGCCCTTGAAGACTTGAACCCACTAGCTGCCACCATTTTTGTTTTTCCATGTCTTACAATCTCATCCATGTAGCCAAGAGTGGCTATATATAACAAGCCGGTTATTTTACTTCCTCTATACCGGAGTAGTACTATTTTCTACACATTATTACTGACCACCATATTTGAGCACAACATTATTATTCATGGACCTTGACTGTGTACGTCACCATGTGTCCAGATTTGAGATGCCGCGTGTACTAGATGAACGGCGCCGAGTTCGACCCCCGTGATGCTACGTGGTTGCCGAGGAACACTCTTGGAGAGTACTCACTTTTCATTGGGACAGCTACCCCATTGTGAAGCGGATGCCACCTTCTGTGCATGACACCGAAGGCCTGCCGTTCATGAAGCATGGTTGTGTCTTCAGTGCGCACCGCCGGATGAATGACATGTTGTTGGAAATATGCCCTAGAGGCAATAATAAATTAGTTATTATTATATTTCCTTGTTCATGATAATCGTTTATTATCCATGCTATAATTGTATTGATAGGAAACTCAGATACATGTGTGGGTACATAGACAACACCATGTCCCTAGTAAGCCTCTAGTTGACTAGCTCGTTGATCAATAGATGGTTATGGTTTCCTGACCATGGACATTGGATGTCATTGATAACGGGATCACATCATTAGGAGAATGATGTGATGGACAAGACCCAATCCTAAGCCTAGCACAAAGATCGTGTAGTTCGTATGCTAAAGCTTTTCTAATGTCAAGTATCTTTTCCTTAGACCATGAGATTGTGCAACTCCCGGATACCGTAGGAATGCTTTGGGTGTACCAAACGTCACAACGTAACTGGGTGGCTATAAAGGTGCACTACAGGTATCTCCGAAAGTGTCTGTTGGGTTGGCACGAATCGAGACTGGGATTTGTCACTCCGTGTAAACGGAGAGGTATCTCTGGGCCCACTCGGTAGGACATCATCATAATGTGCACAATGTGACCAAGGGGTTGATCACGGGATGA